>NC_037673.1:540831-635636 GCF_003255815.1 Theropithecus gelada | reverse complement strand
TTTTTTGAGACGGAGTCTCGCTCTGTCTCCCAGGCTGGAGTGCAGTGGCCGGATCTCAGCTCACTGCAAGCTCCGCCTCCCGGGTCCACACCATTCTCCTGCCTCAGCCTCCCGAGTAGCTGGGACTACAGGCGCCCGCCACCTCACCCGGCTAGTTTTTTTTTTTTTTTGTATTTTTTAGTAGAGACGGGGTTTCACCGTGTTAGCCAGGATGGTCTCGATCTCCTGACCTCATGATCCACCCGTCTCGGCCTCCCAAAGTGCTGGGATTACAGGCTTGAGCCACCGCGCCCAGCCTGTAGAATTTCTTTATTCTGAATTTGAGTTCTTCTTAGTTGTGCTTGTGTGAGTACACATAGTAAACACACACACAGGTTAAAATAATTAACTGGGAGATTATTAGACTGAGGTGACCACAGCACCTTGGGTTTCAACTCAAGCAAACCAAAGTCCAACTCGGTGTTCATGGTCATAGTTCAGGTAATCAGAAACCACCAGCCAATCTCTAACATGGGGCTTTCCACTGGAATGATTTCTTTCCCTTTCTTTCTCTTTCTTTCTCTCTTTCTCTATCTCTTTCTTTCTCTCTTTCTCTCTTCCTCTCCTCTTTCTTTTTTCTTTTCTTTCTTTCTTTCCTCTCTTTCCTGTCTTTCTACCTTTCCTTCCTTCCATTCTTCCCTCTGTCTTTTTCTTTCTTTCTCTTTTCTCTTTCTTTCCTCTCTCTTTCTTTCTTTTCTTTTTTCTTTCTTTCTTTTCTTTCTTTCCCTTTCTCTCTCCCTTCCCTCCTTCCCCTTCCTCCCTTCCTTCCTTCTTCTTTCTTTCCAGTGGGGTCTTGCTCTGTCACCCAAGCTGGAATGCAGTGATGCAATCATAGTTCATGGCAGCCTCAATCTCATGGGCACAAGTGGTTCTCCCACCTCAGCCCCTCAAGTCACTGAGACAAGCTCAAGATTGTGCCTGTTGCCAAAAAGTTTTTCTGGAGTGTTTTTAAAAAAATACTTTTGTAATGTTTAGCTCCTTAAAATTTCATTTCCTAATTTTTTCAAATTTCCTTATTTGTTCAAACATATAGAATAACAATTTTTATAGGTTGGCCTTGTATTCAGTGAACTTGCTGAAATAATATATACACAAATAGTTTAATAGATTCTTGTATATATTCTATATATTGTCAATCAATTAATACTTTTATCTTTCTTTTCAAACCAAATTCCTTTGATCTCCTTATCTTGTTTTCTTCTACCGGGAAGAGCCTCTAGTAGAGCATTTGCTTAAAGTGCTAAGAGTTGGTGCTCACCGTGTGGTCCTGGCTGTGGTGTGAGGCTCCCCCAGAATCTCCACATTGGGTGCTGTGTGTGATGCCTTTCATCATGCTAAGGAATTCACCTGCTTTTCTTTCCTTTTTTACAGTTACCATATTGAATGGGAGGTCAGTTTTCTAAAGAAATCTTTTCTGGCCGGGCGCGGTGGCTCACGCCTGTAATCCCAGCACTTTGGGAGGCTGAGATGGGCAGATCACGAGGTCAGGAGACTGAGACCATCCTGGCTAACACGGTGAAACCCTGTCTCTACTAAAAATACAAAAATTAGCCGGGCGCGGTGGCGGGCACCTGTAGTCCCAGCTACACGGGAGGCTGAGGCAGGAGAATGGCCTGAACCCGGGAGGCGGAGCTTGCAGTGAGTGGAGATTGCGCCACTGCACTCCAGCCTGGGCTACAGAGCGAGACTCCGTCTCAAAAAAAAAAAAAGAATTCTTTTCTGTATCTGTTGAGATAATTATGTGCTATTTTCTTACTTACATTTGAATATATGTTATCTGTATTTATTTACTTTAAATTTTTACCATTCTTATATATCTGGATTATGCCTTAATTAGCTGTGGTATATTTTTATATGCTGACTGTGATTTGCTAATTGTTAAATTTTTTTATTTCAATAGCTTTTGTACATTGTACCCAATATGCAGGGTTTTTTAAATCCTTTACCCGCTTCTGCCCTCCCCTTTCTGAGCCTCCAATGTCTATTATGCTCCTCTGTAGGCCTTCCTTGTATCCATAGCTTAGCTCCCACATATAAGTGAGAACATACGGTATTTGGTTTTCCATTCCTGAGTTACTTCACTTAGAATAATGACTTCCAGCACCATCCAAGTTGCTGTAAAAACATTGTTTCATCCTTTTTATGACTGCGTAGTATACCATGGTGTATATGCACCACATTTTCTTTATTCACTTATCAGTTGATGGGCACTTGGGTAAGTTCCATATCTTTGCAATTGTGAATTGTACTGCGATGAACATATGTGTACAGATGTCTTTTTAATATAATGACTTCTTTTCCTTTGGGTAGATGCCCAGTAGTGAGATTTCTGGATCAAATGGTAGCTCTACTTTTAGTTCTTTGAGAAATATCCATATTGTCTTCCACAGAGGTTGTACTAATTTCCGTTCTCACTAG
Source organism: Theropithecus gelada (assembly GCF_003255815.1). Classification (NCBI taxonomy): domain Eukaryota; kingdom Metazoa; phylum Chordata; class Mammalia; order Primates; family Cercopithecidae; genus Theropithecus; species Theropithecus gelada. Next base: position 633,179 of record NC_037673.1, on the reverse strand, counting down.
TGGTGTATAAGTGTACCCTTTTAGTAATGGCCATGCTGTCTGGGGTAAAGTGGTAGCTCATTATGATTTTAAACTGCATTTCCTACAATTAGTGGTGTTGGACATTTTTTCACATGTTCGTTGGTCATTTGCATATCTTCTTTTGAGAAGTGTCTATTCATGTCATTTGCCCACCCTTGGATGGGATTGTTTTTTTGGCTGATTTGTTTGTGTTCCTTGCAGGTTCTGGATACAGTCTTTTGTCAAATGCATAGTTTGCAAATATTTTTTTCTCACTCTGTGGGTTGTCTGTTTACTTTGATGATTATTTATTTTGCTGAACAGAGCCTTCTAGCTTATTTAGGTCCCATTTATTTCTTTTTTTGTTGTTGCGTTTGCTTTTGGGGTCTTAGTCATGAATTTTTTGCCTAAACCAATGTCCAGAAGAGTTTTTCTTGGGTTATCTTTTGGAATTTTTATGGTTTCAGGTCTTAAATTTAAGTCTTTAATCCATTTTAAGATGATTTTTGTATATTCTGAGAGATAGCGACCCACTTTCGTTTTTCTACCTTTGGCTTTCCAATTTTTTTCTGCAACATTTATTGAATAAGGTGTTCTTTCCCCATTTTTTTGTTTTTGTGTGCTTTGTTGAAGATGAATTGGTTATAAGTATTTGGCTTTATTTCTGGGTTCTCTATTGTGTTCCATTGGTCTATGTATCTACTTTTACACCAATACCATGCTGTTTTGGTTACCACAGCAGTGTAAGATAATTTGAAGTCAGGTAATGTAATGCCTCCAGCTTTGTTCTTTTTGCTTAGGATTACTTTGGCTATTCAGGCATTTTTTTAATTCTATGAATTTTAGAATTGTTTTTCCAATTATTTGAAAAACGATGTTGGTATTGTCATAGGAATTGCATTGAATCTATAGATTGCTTTGGATAGTGTGGTCACTTTCACAATATTGATTCTTCCAGTCCATGAGCATGGGACATATTTCCATTGGTTTGTGTCATCTACGATTTCTTTCAGCAGTTTTTGCTAGGTCTCCTTGTAGAGATATTTCACCCCTTGGTCAAGTTATTTCTAGGAATTTTATTTTATTTTTTGCAGCTATTGTAAAAGGGCTTGAGTTCTTGATTTGACTCTCAGCTTGGTCATTGTTGGTGTATAGCAGTGCTACTGATTTGTGTACATTGATTTTGTAACCTGAGACTTCACTGAATTCATTTATCAGTGATTCACTCATTTTTAGACAATATTTGGTCCATGCACATGTCAGAGATTGTTGCAATGTTTCTTTTTTGCAGTGATCTCATCAGATTTTAATAACAAAGTCAAGCTAGTCTTTTAAATAAAGTTGCAAAGCAGTACTCATTTTTTCTCTTCTCTGGAAGAGTTTGTGTAAGATTGGTGTTTTTCTCTCCCACAAATGTTTGGAAGAATGGTTTGCTGGTGGAGCCAACTGGACCTGAAGTTTTCTTTGTGGGAACATTTTAAATAAGATTGTTCAGACTCATAAATTTTTTTTTGCATCAGTTTTGGCAAGTTGTGTTTTTCAGAGTTTGTTCAATTTTTCTAAATTGTCACATTTATTGGCATAAATTGTTCAGCATATTCTTTTATTATTAACTTAGTATCGGTAGGATCTTTAGTGATGTCTCCATTTTCATTTCTGATATTGTTAATGTTGGGAGGAAAGCTGAGTGTTGGGAGAAGCTGAGGCAGGGCTTGCATGTCTGACATAATGTAAAAGAGTCTTGGAACATGTCTGGGGTCCAGGGTCTAAAACTCCTCATGGCCTTTGGAAGAGCAAGCTCTATGCTAAAGGGTGGAAGCATTCATTGGCGTAGCTGGAAGTTTGTGTTTTGGATGCTGTGCACAAAAATAGAAGTTTTGGAGGATGTATCTTCCTCCAGAGGTGATTAAACCCACTTGTAGAGGAAGGTGAGCTCTTGAGTCAAGGGAACTAAACACCCAAACCATTTAAATGTCACAAAAGAAAAAGCCATGAACTGGAAGGTGTATAACATCTGAAGCAGGTGTGTTAGAATAGACACATGACTTAAAATGAGTGGGATGCTCATATTTAACATAATAAGAAAAAATGTTAGTGGTGTGAAAAAGAAAAATGTCCTGAAAAAAGAACAAAGTGGAAATAGTGGCTGTAAAAAAAATACAATAGTTGAAAGACAGAGGTATTTTGAGGGTATAATAAAAATAGTCTCATAAGGCTTCAGAAGATTTGCCAACAAAACCCACAATGAAAACATTTCTGGAGAAAACCTCAAAATGAAAAGAAAAACAAATCCAGGAAAAGCTGCGAGAGATATGAGAAGAGAGAAAGAAAGATGAAAACTAAACTCTTGTAAAGTTTGTTGCCACCATTAAAAAAGGCCAGGACCAAAGAAATGTGCATACACAAACACACAGACACACACCACACACACACCACACACACCAAAACCTAAAAAACAAACATTGCCCCTGTGATGCAGATGGGCTGCTGGACCCTGAGATCTGGTCAGAGGCAAGGGGGCTGCTGAACCCCTGGGATCTGGTTGGGGGGTGGGGCGGGGCAAGGCTGCTGGACCCCCTCTGTCCCCACTTGGGCTGCCATTCCCCTCCTCCCAGCACGTTCCACCTCCCATGTGGAATGGGGTCTGAGCCTCTGCTGTGGATGAGCGGCATGGGTCAGTGGGGAGGGGTCCTTCTGCTTGCAGCCATGCCCCCCGCCCTCACCCTGGACCTCTTCACCAGCCAGCTCCTCTCCCAGAGGCCCCAGACTGCAATTCCAAGCCTCCCCTGTCTCTGCCCTGGCCCCCATGAGCATGTCCCCTCGAGTTCATAGCCAATGCCTCATGTCCCTGTCAGGGCTCTGTCCCCCAAACCCGCGGCCAACTCTCTGGGCTAAGAGGAAAACCCTGGACCCCACCTTCCCCTCCCACTCCACCCCAGCCATCCAGGTCCCCTGCTGCCCCCAGACCTTCCTTCAGAGCTCCAGGGGCTCCAAACAGGCAGAGGCACAGAGGGAAAGCACGGGCCAAAACAGCAAGACCCAGCCCTGCACAGCCCACAGGGCACACCCCTCCTTGCGGGCAGGGGTCCCACGGTGCCCCGACCTCGGCCTCGGCCTCCTTGTGGCCCTGGTGCCCATTCAACTTGAGCTGTGGGTCCTGCCTCTGGGCCTCTGCCTGCCAGCCCCTCCCTGGAGCCTCCCCAGTGGCCTGGGCCGTCCATTGGCTGCTCCAGGGCTGCTGAGTGGCCGCAGCTTCTCATCCTGGCCAGCACAACACTTGCAGGGCGGGCACCCAGTGTGAGGGGCCTTTCCCCTCCCCGTTTCCAGCTTTGCCCTCCCTCTGCCTCTGCGACCACCTCCCCGCACATCCCCGCATCAGAGTCCCCATCCTGGTCCGCTAGGGGGCATCCCCGGCCCCTCCCCATGACACAGCCCCAGCCCAGGTCCCTCCTCCACACCCGGGCATCCTCGCCAGGTGACTGCCTCTCCCTGTGGCACGGGCCAAGGGAGGCCTGAACCTCACTTGCAGCTGGACCTGGAGCTGGGGAAAGGCCTTGGCCCAAGAGTGCTGGGAAGCTGTGGAGAAAGGAATGGAGACCAATGCAATGAAGGGGGATGGGTGGGCTGAGGCAGGCCAGGGGCTCCGGATGGGTGGGGCTGATGCAGGCAGGGATCTTGGGGTCTCTGCTTGGCGTGGGCTGAGGCAGGCAGGGGGTCTCTGGATGGGAGGAGCTGATGCAGGCAGAGGTCTCGGAGTCTCCACTCCAGGTGGGCTGAGGCAGCCAGGGGTCTTGGGGTCTCTGCTCGGGGTGGGCTGAGGCAGGCAGGAGTCTGCTCGGGGTGGGCTGAGGCAGGCAGGGGTCTCTGGACAGGTGGACTGAGGCACACCAGGGTTTTGGAGTCTGCTTGGGGTGGGGCTGAGGCAGGCAGGGGGTCTCGAGGTCTCTGCTCCAGGTGGGCTGACGCAGCCAGGGGTTTGGGGGTCTCTGCCCAGGGTGGGCTGAGGCAGGCAGGGGGTGTCCGGATGGGTGGGCTGAGGCAGCCAGGGGTCTTGGGGTCTCCGCTCGTGGTGGGGCTGATGCAGGCCGGGGTCTCTGGACAGGTGGACTGAGGCAGGCAGGAGTCTCTGCTCGGGGTGGGGCTGATGCAGTCTGGGGTCTCTGCTCCGGGGAATGCACTCTGGGGTGGTAAGGTGGTAGTTTTATTGTTGCCCTTGCCCGTAAGGTTTCTCTGACCCCAGCCAAAAGACTGCGGTGTGTGGGGCCCCTGGCTGGCCCTCGGGGCAGGAGCACCAATAATGAGGGGGATCAAGAGGGCCCCAGATCCCAGCTTGGCCCTGGCGTCTGTTCCAGCTGCCTTCTTCCCACTCTGCTCCCTCATATGGAAATAATATTGGACCTCATAAAAGATCCAGGTTCTTGTTTCAAATTATGAAACAAACATTCTCCTTGGATAATACCATGTCAAGCCACCAGTGAGGTTTTGAATTCCAACTTCAAGGGGAAGTTAAAATTAGTTCTAAACCATTGCATGTAAGTTTGTAATAAATTGGGGGCCGTATTCTGCTGCCAATTAAAAGTAACTGTTGGATCCATTTCTTGGAATTTTTTGAATTTATGCTTATTTTATGCCCTTCACAAAGTCTTAAAGTTGTGAACAAAACTATAAACTTCAAAAATAATTAATGCAATTTGATGACAATAAATAAACTTCAAAGTCCCACCAAAACCAGCAGAACCTCATCAAAGCAAAAGAAACAAGCTTGTTTCCAGCTCAGAGGTGAAGCGCTGCAGATGGCTGGCGTTTCATCTCGAGGGGAGGGTTGGGAAAGGCTGTGGAATGAGGGGTGTGGTTGGCGCTTTGTCCTCTCCCCACAGTAACAAAACTCTGTCATATGGAGACGCTTTGTGTCCAGATGCAGTACTTAATGTTTTTAATTTTCTAAAAAGAGAAATGCCTCTTGGAGTAAGTAGACCTCAAACAATAATTTAGGAGTCCACATGGAGACACCTCCCAAAATGTAGCAACCTGGTGTTAGGTTTTTGTCTTAGTTCTGCTACTTTTAAAAGCAATCAACTTCTGAACTTTTAGACGTTTCTGATAACTGCAGCTCCAGGCTTTGCCATGACAAATGTGCCTAAACAGAAATGGAAACCAGAACACTAAAAATATATTAAAAAGATGAGTCTGATTTTATGAGATATTGGTTAAAAAGCATACAGATTGATTGTAAATGTTTAGAATCTGGAACATTATGAGACCACGTCCTGTGTTTTATGGCTGGCTACTATTCTAGAAAACACGCAGAAATCATGGTTGTGATTTAGCACACACATAAACTGGGCAGTGGGCTGTTGCTTTAGTGGCCTCTGGCACCCCAAATCGCCCAGCATCAAAGGCCCCCGGGACGCCTCCCAGCCTCTTCCTCTGGCCACGGAGGGGACTGCCCAAGGCCCCCCCAATGCCCTCCTTTCTCCGGCGGGAAGAACAATGCCGCCTTTCTCAGCGCCCGCCAGGAAGTGTCTCCATGACATCCACACACAAAGTCAATTCCGCAAAAACCGAATCACCCGCCCACATGTTGTGTCTGTGTGGGGCTGAGCAGTTGTGGAGTCGCACCGCCAGGAACGCGAGGCTTTGATTATCACTGTCCTCCCAGACCAAGTGTCTCAACAGCACTCCTTGGATGTAACTTGGACTGGTTTTTCTTCCCCCAAGTTCGGAAGGCGAATACTGAGCCCTGGGGCCCTCACGGGATTGACTTCCCTCCTGAGGAAATGGGAACTTGAGGTCTCAGGACGCCTAGGCCTAGTCCACACTCACACCACAATCCCTCGCACTCACACACAACCCCTCACCCAAGCCTAGTCCACACTCACACCACAATCCCTCGCACTCACACCACAACCCCTCGCCCAGGCCTAGTCCACACTCACACCACAACCCCTCGCCCAGGCCAGGTGGGAGGACCTGTGTGGTGAGCGAGGAGGCCCCACGGTGGCCAGGAGCTCTTGGCTGAGGCCCAAAATCTCTCCTCTTTATGGCATCTGCTCTTGCCAGTGACCACTCGCTCCACCAACATTTATTGAGCGCCCACTGTATACCAGGCACTGGGGTGGAAGTGAAGTCATCAGGAAGACAGTTCCTGCTGTAAAAGATCAGGGAGCTCAGAAGGAGAAAAGCAAAGAAAGGAGGGAGAGAAGGGTCGGTCCTCGCCCGCCTCTGCCCACCTCTGCCCGCCTGTGCAGCGGCCCTGCACTGCGCCCAGCATCTCCTGAACTGCTTCTGCTGCAGGAGGACCAGCACCATCCAGGGTCCCAGCCACAGCTGCTGCACTTGACAGCCCCTGTCCCACGCTGCAGTGGGAAACAGTGGAGCACACGGGTCTCTCTGTCCTCCCAGCCTGGCCTGGCAGTGGCCCTGAGCCCATGTGGATGGAGCCAGCCCCCTTCTGCTCCTGGGACTTGTCCCCTGGTGTCCTCGCTGGAAGTGGTGCTGATGGTGAGGGTTCTCCTTATCTCCTGGCTCCGTGTTCCCTTCTGGAGCGAGCCCCTCCCAGGCTGGCTTAGGTCTGGAGGTGCCAGGAGCCTGCTCACCCCTTCCTGGAAGCAAACTGAAGTGGTTTCGCTTTGAATCCTCCCTGTAATGTGGGGGCACCTGCTGGCTGCGCACCCCAATCCCCTGTCATTATGACGTCAGGCCAGAGGAGTGTTGGGCTCTGCCAGGGTGGGGCAAGCTGGGTGCCCCCATCCCCAGTCAACCCGGAAGGGCTGCTCCTACCTCGGGCACATCCTGATGGCCGGTCGTGGGCACAGCTTCCCAGTCAGCAGCCCTCAACAGGTTCCTTGTCAGGAAGATCACACAACCCATCACACAATTGTGTGGCTTCAGACTTACCGTCATGGAGACAGAACTCAAACCTTCCTGGCTTCTCATCCGGCTCGCTTTTGACAAAGTGGGAAGGGGAGGTGGAGTTCCTGCGTGTGCGTGTATTGCGTGTGCGTTTGCATGTGCATGTGCATGTGTCTGTGTGTGTGTGCATGTGCATGTGTGTGTTTGTGGGTGCATGTGTGTGCATGTGCATGTGGGTGCATGTGTGTGCATGTATGTCCATGTGTGCATGTGTGTGCATGCGTGTGCATGTGTATATCTGTGTGCATGTGTGTGTCTCCATGTGTGTGTGTCTCCGTGTGTGCATGTGTGTGTGCGTCTGTGTGTGTGTGTCCATGTGTGCATGTGTGTGCATGTGTATATGTTTGAGTGTGCGTGTGTGTGCATGTGTCTCCATGTGTGCATGTGTGTGCATGTGTGCATGTGTGTGCGTGTCTCTGTGTGTGCATGTGTGTGCATGTGTGTGTGCATGGGCATAGGAATACAGTTCTTCTGACACTTGCTATCCATTTGCTGTTATTTCACAGCCAGCCCACTTTCCTTTGTCACAAAGGCCACCAGATGAGGGATCATGGACACCTGGCTGTCAGGGGACAGTGAAGGCCACTGTGTAGCTGGGCTTCCTGGAGGCGTGGGGCTCCTGCAGGGAGTTATAGCTTAACCCAAAAAGGTGTCCTTGTCTGGGGTCCTGGCCTTCCTCAGTGCAGGCGTCATCTCGCCCACGTGCCCGCAGCTCCTCTGGCTTCCCTTCCCCTCTTCTCACCTCCTCTCAGCTCGCGAGGGCCTGGCGCCCACATTGCGGATTGTAACCAATTTGTCTGTTTCCCTTCTTCCAGACTGTGTCTCTTGGGGGTGGGAACAAGCACATTCCCCATTTCCTGAAGGAGACCCACAGGAACCTTCCGTAAGCCATGTCTTCAAATCCCGCCTTCCCAGAGCATGAGCCAGCCCCACCTGCTTCCACCCAAAACAGTGACCCACGCCTTCAGCTTACAGGGAAACAGTCACAGCGTTTAGAGCTTTTCTTCAAGAACTGCTTCTAAACCCAGTTTTACAAACTTTAATAAAGCGATTTAAAAAATCTGTGTGTCACGCACACATGGAGACACACACACACATGCACACACAGAGACACATGCAGAAAATGTGCTGGCCGTGGTGTGGAGAAAGGGGAACCCATGAGCACCTTTGGCAGGGAGGTAATGGTATGGAGGCTTCTTAGGAAACTAAAGACCCAGCTCCCACAGGGCCCAGAAATCTCACTGCCGGGCACCCATCCAAAGGAAAGAAGTCTATGGAGGGATGCCTGCGCCCTGGGTTTACTGCAGTCTAATCACAATAGCCAAGATGCGGAATTGGCCTGGGTGTCTGTCCATCAGCAGATGCGTGGACAGAGAAAACAAGGTGCGTGGACACCGTGGGTTACTCTCCAGCTAAAAAGAGCCAAATCCTGCCATTCTCAGCAGTGTGAATGGAACTGGAATGAAGCCCACGCTTCCCTCCTGTGGGAGCTGAGAGTGAGTCTCATGGAGTAGATTGGTGGCCATGGAGGCTGGGAAGGGAAGGGGGAGATGAAGGGCTGCAGGCATGCTGCCAGGTTGAAGAAATAGGACCTGTTGTTTGGTGGTACAGTAGGGTGACTATAGTTAATAATTTATCGTTTATTTCATAATAGCTAGAAGAGAGGATCTGGGATGTTCCTGACAGAAAAGAATGATCAACACTCGAGTTTCCCTGAATTGATCGTTAGATGTTATGTGCATGCATCACAATAGCACGCATACCTCATAAATATGTACAACTGTTATGTATCCAAAAAATTAAAAATAATTTTAAAAGGTGGTCCTCCCTTGGGTCCTCTGGGAAGGATGGGAAGGGGAAAATCTGGAGTGGGGGCATGGGGACAGGGCGGCTGCCAGTCCGCCCGTGTGCCCCTGCTCTGACCACTACTTCCCTGCGTGCAGAGGGCCAGAAAGAGGAGCTGCAGGGGAAGTGGCCTGTGGGGGCCTGGCAGCCCCTGCCTCACTTCCTGGGACCTGACCCTCCCGCTGAGAGCTGTGCTCAGGCAGCCAGTGCCACCCCACATACTACAGGGTCCACCCAGGTCCAAGAGGGAAGGGCTGGTCCCCGTGCTGACTCCCACAGAAGAGGGTGGCCTGAGCCCAGGGCCTATGTCCACAGAGCCACCACCCTGGCCCATGGCGGCTCCTTCACGGGTGCTATGTTCTGGGGCTGGCCTTTCCCAGTCAGTGACGTTGGTATAATCGAGACGTGCTCTAGGTTTCACCACAAGGGGTGGCTCTGTGGCCTTCACTGGGGTCACAAGAGCCACAGCTGGAGGGTGGGCTCAGCATCTGGTCCTGGGCAAGGGACCAGCGCCCATGCTGAGGATGTGTGTGGAAGGAGTGAGTCCCTGGTGAAACCAGGAGTGTCAGGTGGGCAGCGGGGCCTCTGTGGAGAGCAGGCAACAGTGGGGCCGTGGAACCCCTGAGTCATGTCCCAGGCCGCTTCATGTCCTGAGCCCTAGTCCTCTTTCTCCAGCCACACAGCCCACATGTCCTCGCAGGGCGAAAGCTTCCTGAGGACCCAGCGGTCCAGGCCTGTGTGGCATAGCTGCCCAGAACCCCCAGCCTCCCATCTCCCAGGGCCTCCAGCTTCCCACGCTGAAAAACCCTGCCCGAGGTAAGGAGGTCCCAGAACCTGGGAACCACCAGGCCCCGGAGGAGGGGCCACTGCCTCGGCTCCATCCTGCTCTGTAGGAATGTGTTCCAGCCCTGCAGAGGGGCCTCTGGGGCAGCTCTCTCCTGGCCCTCTTTTCAAAGGAGAATTCAAATGGGCCCGGCTCCTGGGCCCCTGGTTTGCTGCCCCCAGAAACCCTTTTCCTTGAATAGCCTGTGGCCCTCAATCAGACCTTGTCATTTTCTGTTTAGACGCAAGTTTAGCTAGATTTGCCATAGCATTTTATGCAGCTCAAAATGTGATAGTTTCCCATTTTTAAAATTTTGATAAAATATACATAAACATAAAATTTACCATCCAAATCATTTTTAAGTACACAGTTCAGTGGCATTATTATTCCATGCAACCATCACCAACAACCATTTCCAGAACATTTTCATTTTCCAAAACTGGAGCTCTGTCACCATAAGTGCTAACTCCCCATCCGCCTCCCCCAGACCCTGGCACCCACTGTTCTACCTTCTGTCTCTGTGGATTTGACAACCCCAGGGACCTCCTGTAAGTGAAATCATGCAGAATTTGTAGTTTTGTGACTGACTCATTTTACTCAGTATCACGTCCTCAGGGTTTGTTCATGTGGTAGCCTGTGTCAGAATCTCCTTCCTGTTAAGGGCTGAGCGATGGTCCATGTGTGAATGGACCACAATGCACGTACTCATTCATCCACTGATGGAGAAGGGCTGAGTGATGTTCCATTGTGTGAATAGACCACGATGTGCGTGCTCATTCTTCCACTGATGGAGAAGGGCTGAGTGACGGTCCATTGTGTGAATAGACCACGTTGCACGTACCCATTCATCCACTGATGGAGAAGGGCTGAGCAATGGTCCATGTGTGAATAGACCACAATGTGTGTGCCCATTCTTACATCAGTGGAGAAGGGCTGAGAGACACTCCATTGTGTGAATAGACCACGTTGCACGTACCCATTCATCCACTGATGGAGAAGGGCTGAACGATGGTCCATGTGTGAATAGACCACGATGTGCGTGCTCATTCTTCCATTGATGGAGAAGGGCTGAGTGATGGTCCATTGTGTGAATAGACCACATTGCACGTACCCATTCATCCACTGATGGAGAAGGGCTGAGCGATGGTCCATGTGTGAATAGACCATGATGTGCGTGCTCATTCTTCCACTGATGGAGAAGGGTTGAGTGATGTTCCATTGTGTGAATGGACCACGATGCGCGTACCCATTCTTACATCGATGGAGAAGGGCTGAGAGACTCCATTGTGTGAATAGATAATGATGCATGTACCCATTCATCCATTGATGGAGAAGGACTGAGTGACACTCCATTGCGTGAATAGACCATGAGGCATGTACCCATTCATCCATTGATGGAGAAGGGCTGAGTGATGGTCCCATTGTGTGAATAGACCACCGTGTGTGCTCATTCTTCCATTGATGGAGAAGGACTGAGCGATGGTCCATTGTGTGAATAGACCACAATGTGTGTACCCATTCTTCCATTGATGGAGAAGGGCTGAGTGATGGTCCATTGTGTGAATAGATCACGTTGCATGTACCCATTCATCCATTGGTGGACACTGGGGTTGCATCCACCTTTCAGCTATTGCAAGTACTATTGCTATTAACATGGGTGTGCAAATGTCTGTTCTAGACCCTGCCTTCAATTCTTTTGGGTACAGACCCAAAGCGAAATTGCTGGATCATATGGCAGTTCTATTCGTAATTTTTTGAGGAGCTGCCATAATACTTTTCACAGCAGCTGCACTGTTTGACATTGCCAGGAAATGTGCACAAGGTTCCAGTTTCTCTACTTCCTCCCCAGCATGTATTATTATTGTTATTATTATTTCTTGCCTTCTAATGGGCATGAGGTTGCATCTCATTGTAGTTTTGATTGAGTTTCCCTCTTGATGAGTGAGGCTCAGCATCTTTTCATGGGCTCACTGCCATTTATAAAACCTTACATTTTAAAACACTTCCTGTTTGCTTCTGCTCATTTGTAAAAATACACCTTGTACGTTGACCTTGTACTCAATAACCTTGCTAAATGTATTAATTCTGAGGATCCATAGATTCGTTTGGATTTTCTACTGGCATGGTTGTGTTTTCGGCAAGTGCTAGTTTTATTTTGTGCTACTTCTTTTTCTCTTTTTCTTACCTGTCAGCACTGGCCAGGACCCCAGCACCCTGCTGGGTGGACTTGGTGAGAGCCGACCAATCTCACGGAAGGCGCACCGTGTCTTCCCATCGTGCCTGCTGCAGGGCTTTGTAGGTGCTTTTTATCAAATTAAGGCAGTAACGTTCTATTTCTAGTTTACTTAACATATTTTTCATGAGTGGTGTTGCCTTGTATTAAATGCTTTTTAAAAATCATCAGTTGAAATGATTATATGATTTTTCCCCTCTAGTCTATTAATATGTTAAATTGCCAACCTTGAATTTCTAGAAAAATACATCTTGGTTATTATATATTATGCCTTTTATATAAATCTGACTTTGGTTTGCTAATATTTTGTTGAGGATTTTTGCATTCATGACCACGAGAGTGATTGAGCTGTAATATTTTTTCTTGTAATTTGTCTAGTTGTTGGACATGGAGGTATGCAAGCCTCACAGAATTATTTGGGAAATCCTTCCTGCTTCTCTTCTGTGGAAGCACTGTACAAGTTTGGTTTTACTTCTTTCCTAAATGTTTAGAAGAATTCACTAGTAAAACCACTTTGGTCTAGAGTTTTCTTTGTGGTAAAATTTTAAATTACAGATTCCACCTCTTTTCTTTTTTTTTCTTTCTTTTTTTTTTTCAGATGGACTCTTGCTGTGTCACCAGGCTGGAGTGCAGTGGCGCGATCTCAGCTCACTGCAAGCTCCACCTCCCAGGTTCAAGCAATTCTGCAGCCACAGCATCCTGAGTAGCTGGGACTACAGGTGTGTGCCACCACACCCAGCTAATTTTTTTTGTATTTTTAGGAGAGACAGGGTTTCACCATGTTGGCCAAGATGGTGTTGATCTCCTGACCTCATGATCCACCCACCTCAGCCTCTCAAAGTGCTGGGATTATGGGTGTGAGCCACCACGCCCAGCCCAGATTCCATTTCTTAAAGGAATCTATTCAGTTTTTTTTTTTATTCTTTTTTTCAAGGTGCTAGAACACCATGAAATAATCTTGATTTTTTATTTTTTTAACTTTTATTTTAGGTTCAGGGGTACGTGTGCAGGTTTGTTACATAGGTCAATTTGTGTCACAGGGGGTTGTTATACAGATTATTTCATCACTCAGGCATCAAGTCCAGGACCTGATGGTTATCTTTTCTGCTCCTCCCCCTCCTCCCACCTCCCCCCTCAAGTAGACCCCAGTGTCTGTTGTTCCCTTCTCTGTGTCCATGTGTTCTCATCACTTAGTTCCCACTTATAAGTGAAAACATGCAGTATTTGGTTTTCTGTTCTTGCAGTAGTTTGCTAAGGATAATGGCCTCCAGCTCCATCCATGTTCTCTTGAAAGACATGATCTTATTCTTCTTTGTGGCTGCATAGTATTCCATGGTGTATATGTACCACATTTTCTTTATCCAATCTGTCACTGATGGGCATTTATGTTAATTCCATGTCTTTGCTATTGTGAATGGTGCTGCAGTGAACATTTGTGTGCACGTGTCTTTACAGTAGAATGATTTGTATTCCTCTGGGTATATACCCAGTAATGGGATTGCTGGGTCAAATGGTAGTTCTGCTTTTAGCTCTTTGAGGAATTGCCATACTGCTTTCCACAATGGTTGAACTTGTTTGTACTCTCATCAACAATGTATAAGCGTTCCCTTTTCACCACAGCCTCACCAGAATCTGTTTTTTTTTTAACTTTTTAATCACAGCCATTCTGAGTGGTAGGAGATGTTTTCTCACTGTAGTTTTGATTTGCATTTCTTTAATGATCAGTGACATTGAGCTTTTTTTCCTATGCTTGTTGGCTGCATGTATGTCTTTTTTTTTTTACTTTAAGTTCTGGGATACATGTGCAGAACATGCAGGTTTGTTACATAGGTATACATGTGCTGTGATGGTTTGCTGCACTATCAACCCATCATCTAGGTTTTAAGCCCTGCATGCATTAGGTGTTCGTCCTAATGCTCTCCCTCCCCTTGACCCCCACCCCAGACAGGCCCCACTGTACGACGTTCCCCTCCCTGTGTTCATGTGTTCTCATTGTTCAACTCCCTCTTACGAGTGAGAACATGTGGTGTTTGGCTCTCTGTTCTTGTGTTAGTTTGCTGAGAATGATGGATTCCAGCTTCATCCATGTCCCTGCAAAGGACATGAACTCATTCTTTTCTATGGCTGTATGTCTTCTCTTGAAAAGTATCTGTTCATGTCCTTTGCTCACTTTTTAATGTGATTGTTTTTCTCTTGTAAATTTGTTAAAGTTCCTTATAGATGCTGGATCTTAGATCTCTGTCGGGTGTAAAGTCTGCAAATATTTTCTCCCATTCTGTTTGTTGTTTTTTCTGTTGAGAGTTCCTTTTGCTATGCAGAATTCCCAAGTTTAATTAGATCCCACTTGTCAATTTTTGCTTTTGTTGTGATTGCCTTTGGTGTCTTTGTCATGAAATCTTTGCCTGTTCCTATGTCCAGGATGGTATTGCCTAGGTTGTCTTCCAGGGTTTTTATAGTTTTAGATTTTACATTTAAGTCTTTAATCCATCTTGAGTTGATTTTTGTGTATGGTGTAAGGAAGGGTCCAACTTCAATCTTCTGCACATGGCTAGCTAGTAATCCCACATTCATTTATTGAATAGGGAATCTTTTCCCCATTGCTTGTTTTTGTCAGCTTTGTTGAAGATCAGATGGTCATAGATATGTGGTCTTATTTCTTGGCTCTCTCTTCTGTTCCATTGGTCTATGTGCCTGTTTTTGTATCAGTACCATGCTGTTTTGGTTAGTGTAGCCTTGTAATATAGTTTGAAGTCAGGTAATGTGTTGCCTCCAGCTGTGTTCTTTTTGCTTAGGATTGCCTTGAGTATTTGGGCTCTTTTTTTGGTTCCATATAAATTTTTAAATAGTTGTTTTCTAGTTCTGTGAAGAATGTTGTTGGTAGTTTGATGGGAATAGCACTGAATCTGTAAATTGCTTTGAGCAATTTGGCTATTTTAATGATATTGATTCTTCCTATCCATGAGCATGGGATGTTTTTCCACTTGGCTTGTGTCTTCTCTAATTTCTTCAAGTCTTCTTTTATTCTTGCCTCAGTTTTGAAAAACTGTGTTTATCTGAAATTCATTTCCTCTATATTGTCAAATATAATGGCACATTATTTCAAAATAAGCTCATTATATTTAAGTATCCTCAGAATATACAGTAACATCTCTCTTTTTATTTTTAAAATTATTACTTCATGCCTTTTCTCTTTTTCTTTTATTACCTTTGGCAAGATTTTATTAGTGTTTTTGTTCTTTTCAGAGAATCATCTTTTATTTTCAAGATGCTCTATTGTGTCTCCTTTATTTTATTAACTTCTGTTCTTATCTTTATTATTTCCTTCCTACTGCTTTCATTGACTTTAATTTGCCTTTTTAATCTAATTTCTAACATGGATAATAGGTCACTATTTTTAAATCCTTTTTTTCCCCCTAAATATTTATTTAAGGCTATAAAATCACTACATCTCTCAAGTTTTAATTTGTCATATTCTTATTGTTTCATTCAAATATGTTTTAATTTCTGTTGTGATTTATTTTTTAACCCTTGAACTATTTAGAAGGTCATTGTTTAATTTTCAAACACTGATTTTTTTTGATGGTTTTTAAAATTTAGGTTTTCTTTATTGCATTGGGATCAGAGAAAACATCCTAAATGGTTTTAATCCTACAGTGTCGTCTTGCTTCGTGAACAGTTTATTGTCATTTAGTTTAAACGTTCTGTGTGCACATGAGCATTTCGTTTAACACATTCAATACAGGGCCTTATATTTGTTGATTATGTAAATGATGTTTTACGAATCAGTATCTTTTGACAATTTCTTAGCAGGTTTAACAATTACTGAGAATCCTGTGCTTAAAACTCCTACAATGATTGTGGATTCTGTTAAATTTTACATCCTATAATAAGGCTATGTGATTAGGTGCACGCGACTTGGAGACTGCTATGCCTTCCTAGGGGACTGGTCCCCCATCACCATGAATGCCTCTTGTCCTAACATCAGCTTGGACAGTGGTGCAGCTGTGACAGCTTCCCTTTGGAATTTGGATAGCATGTCTTTTTCTACCTTCTTACTTTTCACCTTTAATATACTTATATTTAAGACATATCTCTCAAAAGCCATGCATAAGTTTTTGTTTTGTTTCAAGTCCAACCTGACCTTGGAGATGTTTACCTCTTAACGAGAGTATTTAGTGCAATTCCTAATATATTTGTATTTAAATTGATCATCTGACTTTACTAAGTAGAAAGAAACCTTGTCGTGTTTTACATATTCCAGTTTCCCTCCGTGAACTCGTTAGTCAAACACAGCTTAGTGCCTCCTTCACAGATCCTGGCTCATGCAGTGGAGCTCGTGGCATCCGATGTGCACAGCCCCTTCTGTGCTTTGGTGGCTGCGTGCTTTAACTGCCCCATTTCTGTTCTTGGGAAGCCCCCATCAGTCCAAATGCCCCTTTGTAGTTAATGTGCCTTAAAACAATTGTTTTTTGTTTTTTTTTTGTTTTTTTTGCTTGAAAGATCTCAGTCTTCCGTGTTTTGTGGTTTCACTACAATGTATCTGGATGTGAGTTTGTCTGTCCCATTCTACCCACACACAGTCTGATGCACAGAGTTACTTTGGAGCACTTGCCAGTGTGTGGGTTTGTGTTGCATTTGTCCTCCTGTGCTTTGCAGTCCGTCTGGCACTTTCTTGCTTCCATCTGTGATACACTTCCTCTGCCTGAGTAACTTCATATCGCGTCTTCTTCAGTTCAGGATCTTGCCAAAGAGTTTTTCCTGTTTTTCGATTTGTTTTTTAATCAGGAATGTCTGTTTCACCTTCACTCATGGAGAATGTTTGTTTTGGGCAGGGAAGCCTGGCTTGGCAGTTGTGTTCTCTTCACATTAGGAAGATGGAGGTCCCTTCTTTCCTGGATTCCATCATTTTATTGCTCCTTGTAAAATGGCATTTCTTTTCTTTGAATGTCTCAGGGATATTTCCCCTGGTCTGTGGTTCCCAGCAGTTCTCCTGTGATTTGTCTACGCCATTCCCTCTGTTCTTATCTGGCTCAAGGATGGCTACGCTTCCTGGCCCTCTTTCCAGGACTCCACAAACACCTCGCTGCTGCTAGTCGTTTCCAACACGTCTTCCATCTTTTAAATTGTTGGATTTTATTTTAGGGTTTAGGTTTGTCTCTCTGTTCTTCTGTCTAGATGCTTTCCAGTGCCTCATGGTCTGGCTTCCCAGTCTCCTCCTCGATTGTGTCTAATCTGCTGTGAAGCCTGTCTGTTAGGGTTTCTCTTTCTTTTCTTCTTCTATTTTTTATTTTGTTTTTGGTTTTGGTTTTACAGCCTTATGCAGGAACAACTGGCATACAAAGACGATTATATTGAAAGGCTACAATTTGGTAGGTTTTGAAATCTAGATATAAACCCATGAAACCATTATCACAATCAAGATAATGAGAAAAACCTCTCACCCCACAAACTGGGTATCGAATTTGAGGCTGACTGCCATTCCCCCACTGTGTGGAAGGAACTTTGTGTCTCTGTCCTGCTTCTGCTCTTGGGAAGCCTCCATCAGTTCAAACACCCCTTTGTAGTTAGTGGACCTTAATACAATTGTGTTTTGCTTTAAAGATCTCAGTCTTCTGTGTTTTGTGGTTTCATTGCAATGTGTCTGGATGTGAGTTTATCTGTCTTGTTCTATTATTGCCAGCCCATAACATTTGATTTCCTGTTCTCCTGTGAATCCCGTTAACAACCAGTGGAAGCTTTTCATTCTCTCCCCTGTGCGTCTTCATCTCTCATTTGTTCTCACCTCCTTCCCTCTCTGTGTGGACATTGTGGGCTATTTTGTAGGGGAAATCTTTCAGCTGTGCCGAATCTGTTTCTTTTCCTATGAAAAATCACAGGGAAACTGCTGAAAACCCACAGACCAAGGGAAGTACCCCCTTTGGCCATTCAAAGAAAAAAAAGAAATTTCAGTAGCTGTACACTTCATTTTTAGAAGCCTTATTTTATTCTTTTAAAACTCTTTGTGTTTTTCATGGTGTCCCATGTTTTCCTTTGATTTTGAACCCTTCTTCTAGAGTTAATAACTTTAAAGATGGTCACTACAGATGAACTCCAGGGCTCATGTCTGGGCACAGGCGACCTCTGGCAGCTCTGGCTTGTGGGGCTGGCTTCCCTGGGTGTTTCATCACAAGGACTGTAGGATCGTCTTCGGGGGAACTTTGACTGTGGGAATTGCAGGAGGCAGGTGGGGGAGTGCCCCGTCAGAGCAGGTGGCCCTGGTTTTTGGCAGGCAGTCTTGGCTTGTCACCAGCCTGGGACCGTTTCTGTTTGTTTTTCTTTTTACCCTGGTAGTTCCAGCATCACAGAAATAATGTAAATATGGATCCCAGACTGTTTGACGAGCAGGCTCATCTGTGGTCAATTTGTCTCATTTTATTGACAGGTGGGTATCTTTTCTGAGTCTGTTCTTTCTTTCTTGTAAACTTAGAAGTTTGTTTTAAATGTTTGCTTTTGTTTTGCTTTGTGTCATTCAGCATTTCTCGTTGCCTCTGGGTGTCCCTCCGTTTTTCACGTGTTATGCAGGAAAACACCGAGAGGCACTGCCCCTGGTGTAAGTTAGGTACACGTACATTTACATTTAAATTATTTCTCACAGGGAGGAAGTTGTCTTACTCAACATCCATCTTTTGAGTATTTTGAATAATTCCTCCTTCATTCATTCCTTCATTTACCCATCAATATATATTTATTAATAATTATAGGCTAATTTGCTATTCACGTTTCTCTTTTCTCAATGACGCCCCAGCAGCAATGAGCACAGCTAGTGCCCTGACCTTGGTCTCTAAAGCTCATTCTCCAGTAGGAAAGAGCAGAGCTCCTTGGAGAAGTGATGGATTCCAGGGCTGGGGAAAAGATTCCAGGTCTGGGGGAAAAACCAGGGCAGTCTGGGGTTATGCCAAAAAGTGAGAAGGTGCTCCTGAAGGATGGGAGGGTTCCAGAGGGCCTGCCTGGAAGAGCCCAGCAGCCAGAGCTAGGTAAATTTGAGCAACTAAGTAAATAATGACAGTGTAGGATGATCACCCAAAGCAAAAATTCGCACAAGTTCAAATGGAGGCACGCACCTGATTGAATCAATCAGTGAGGGGAGGGGCGGTCCTTCCTCCCGAGGAATTCCAGCAGAGTGGTGAGGAAACAAATCACCTCAGAACACCACGGCAGTAATTGTTGCAGACAAAACCCACCAACAGATGCTAAAATTATCGGAAAAGACTTTGAGGAGAAATAGGATACTCTTGTAGTCTCAAAGTATCTTCCCCGAGAGGCCAAGGTGGCAGATCACCTGAGCTCAGGAGTTTGAGAGAAGCATGGGCAACAAGGTGAAACCCTGTCTCTAAAAAAATACAAAACTTACTTGGGTGCAGTGGCACACACCTGGAGTCCCAGCAACTTGGGAGGCTGAGCGAGTGGCTCGCTTAAACCCGGGAGGTAGAGGTTGCCGTAAGCTGAAATTGCACCACTGCACTCCAGCCTGAGGGACAGAGAGAGACCTCGTTCCAAAATAAGTAAATGCAAATCAATAAATTACAAATGAAGAATAGTAATGTTACAGTGGGGGAAGCCGGCAGATCCCACCATCACCAGGTGACCAAAACAACTCATAATGAGGCGAAGCATCGGGCCCGTGAGTCGCTGCTGCGGATGCTGAGCAGGGCATGGGGCTTCGGCCAGTTTCTTGGCACAGACACGTGACTTTGATCCAGACATGATGAAATAACAAACTCAAACTGAGGGCTATTCTTCAAAACACCCAGCCAGTGCTCTTCCGAGTGGCAAGGCTGTGGGAGGCAAGGAAAGACGGGACCTGTCATGGGCTGGAGCCTCCCGGGAGATGACGCCTGCGTGCTCATGGAACCCAGTGTTGTTTCTAAAGCAGGAGGTGTATGTTACCGAGAACTGGAGGAATCAGAATCAAGCTACGGTGTGGTTAATTGCGCCTGTATTAATTCTTGGCCTCAATCCTTGTGGTCAAGGTCGGGTATGCAAGGTGCTGACATAGGAGGAAGCTGCCTGAAGTGGGCAGGGACTCCTGGACAATCTTGGCAACTCTTCCGTAAGTCTAACATTATTTCAGGGCAAAAAAGTATAGTGACCATAGGTTAAAAAAGAATAAGTGTAAAAAAGCTGAAAAGCAACAGTTAATCCTGTGCGAGAGACAACCACGGTTGCCTGTTTCTGCTCTTGGTGTTTCCGCAAGAAAGAAGCCCCTAGATGCCGTGGTCCCATTGTAGATGTCAGCACAAGGCCGCAGCTCACTCCTGTAATCTGGGAGTTTCTCCCTCCCCTCCCACAGGATAACTTCTACCTCCACTTTGGAGGTTCCGAACGCACTTCTCGGAAGCTCAGCTCTGCCTTTGCCTGCCAGGGCTGTTTCTCCCCTCGAGCCTCTGTCTCCACACCTGTGAAACGGGACAATAAGGACCCCTTCATGGTGAAGAGGGAGGACTAAGTTCATAAATGCATGCAAACTGAGATGAGGACTGGCCGGCACAGAGAGACCCTGTGATGGCTGTCGGCCACTAAACAGACATTCTCTGTGCTCTTCATGCTCTTGCTTAGGAGGAGAGACGCTGTAAACATAAGTTTAAAAACGGCCATGCTGTGACAGTTCCCAAATAATAGTACTCCCACTGCAAATCCCCTCACCTTCTCCAGTGACATTCATTTCCTATCACCATCGATTTCTGTTGGCTTTTATGCCACCCTCTCTGAATGAGAATTAGGAAGACTCCGTTGGCTGTTTTCAACCCCATATTTTTCTGTTCTGTAAACTTCTGTCCATTGCCAGGCTTTGTATCTTCCTTCTTTTAAAAGTGAACGTGTTCTTTCTCTTCTTGTTAGGAACCTAGAATTGTGTATCGATGTGTTTCTGGTGATTTCCCAATAACTAGCTGTGATCCTGCTTCACAGCGTAGAGCCACAGAGACCTAATGCTTGAGCTCAAACTGTCCGAACCCAACTGCACTCCTTGGAGAAAACGAAAGCAGCCTGGATTCTGCTGCTGAGAGTGCCTGGCCGTCCTGGCAGTCACCGGCTCACTGGGGTCTGGCCGTCCTGGCAGCTCCTCGGTCTGGGCGTGCTGGTGCTGCCTGTGCCTGGTGGGACCCCCAGTTCCCGGCACTGTCTGGACCTCGTTCGAAGAGATGACTCCTCCTCACCGCTGGGCACCAGACCTGGGCCCTCGGCCACTCGTGGCGTGGCTGAGATATCAGGTCTCAGGGGACTGTCACCCTCTTCCTCCTGTTCAATTTCAGCTGAAGTCTCTAAATCAACAACAGAGAGGGAGAGAGGAAAAAGGACAGAAAAACTCCCCTATAATGGCCATTTTCAGGGCAGCCGCAGAACCAGGTGGCACAGCTGACCGAGGCAGCATTGCAGATGCATTTGTGTCCCTGTAGATCTGAGGCACAAGGACCCATTTCCGTGCTCGGGGGGCCTCTATGAGGGGTGCAGGCTTTGGGGGCAGAGCAGAGGGGTGTACGATTCTGGGGAGGCCACAACCACCGAAGGAAGGACCTTGCTCTCTCACGAGGCCAAATCCTCCCCGAGGTGGTTGCCGTCTCCCTGGGACCTACGTTCTGCCCCCTGGGAGGTAGGGAGTTGGATCTTGTACAACGATGAATGTGTGGACATGTGTGGATGCTGTCTGCTTCCCAGAGTCCCCAGCCGGGCTCCCCAGGACCCTCTTCAGTGCACCTGAGCTGTTTGCTCTCAGGTGGCTGCAAGCAAGTCCCTTTTCTCAGCCAGGCAGGAGGGAGCAGAAGGGCCTGTGTGTCTCCTCAGTTTCAAAGGAACTCCCCCGGCCGAGTGTGCTCTTGAACTAAAGCTTGAGCGAATCAGAAACATCTGGGCTCTATTTTTTCTGTGCTTAAGACACAGGAAATGGACCCATCCAAAGCCGTTTGGGGTCTTCTCAAGGGTCATTTAAGATGAAGAGCAACTTGAGATCGCCCATCTGTTGGAGAGCTGCACGTGCTGAGAGAGGGTAAGAAACCGCAGCTCGCACAGCCACGGTCTTCACGTGGTCGCTGCACGTGAGGATTTGCCATTATCTGTTGCTTCCGAAAGCAAGGGTGAGGGGAGCGGAACTGGGTGTTGTCCGGGTCTACGGTCAGAACAGGCACTAGGAGGGAGTCCTGCGGGGAGGTGGGGGCCAGGCCTTGTCTCTGTGACAGTGAACGTCCCTGTCCATGTCGGTATTTCTCAGACAAGCCACCTCCTTCTACCCCCGCGGTGGTGCAAGGGGAGGCTTTAGTCCAGGATAACAAATTCTGAACCAGCTGCCGCGTCTGGAGCCCCTGAGGGCTTATGCACTGGTGACCAGGGAGTTTCCTGGCTTATCACATCCGAGGCTGACTTTCGGGCTGCAGTGGGGTGTCTGAGCCGCTGGAGTGGATGGAGGAACTGCTTCTCTGCCGGGCGCTGTGTTGAGGTGAGAGGGAGAGCAGGTCCTTCTGCTTCTGAAGCATGAAACTACCCCACACCTGCGGCAGGGCGTGCAATGCCACCGTGGCCTGGAAAACCCACGAGTGACAAGTGCTGGGCACAGGCCAGGTCCGGGGCTGTCACGGGCAGAGCCGCGGCCCGGCGTGCAGGTGGGAAGGAGGTCTCAGGTAACTCTCAGCATTCGCGTGATTCTGTCCTCTGCGGACTGGGGCAGGTGCTTCCTCTACCTCCCAGTGGCCTCCCTAATTCCAGAAGAGTAAGAACAGGGGAGGGGAAGCCGGTGCAGGGGCTCCCACCTGCTCCCTCCAGGCCAGAGGTGCTGCCTCGGTCCTTCACTTCCAGCCAGGCCATGCCTAGCAGGCTTCCATCCAGTCTAAGCATGGCAGCGCTTGGCCTGCCTCAGGCCTGTGTCCTCGGGCATTGCCCCTCCTGTGTCTGCCCTTGTCTGAGGAGCATTTTCCGTCCTCACTCCAAGTCCCTGAGAGTCTGCCTGGCGCCCTGACCCATTCTGCTGGCCCAGCCAGTCCACACCAGGGAAGCTCCGGGGTGGGCCGGGGTGGGCCGTGCCCTCGAGCAATCCTCATGGCCCAGATGATAGCTGTGGATGTGGGGACCGCGTGGACGGTGGTGGGTGAGGCCAGGGTCCCCACAGCGAGGGCTTATAGGTCTTGGTGCTGTTTCCATGTGGAGGGGAGCCAAGATCTAAGGTATGGCCCAGGCCCAAGATCGGGTCACTCCTGTCCACCCTGCTTGTCTGCTGTGTGCTTGGGGACGTGGAGGCAGCCCTGCTGAGGTCCCTGCATCCTCTGCTACCTTTGCAGACCTCGGCACCCTGTGATGTTACTACCCTGAGTGCCCTGGGGCCCGGCTGGAGTAAGCATCCCCCTGAATTCCCTCTTTCACTCAAGCTCTAGAATTGGGCGCTACTCTGTGCCAGGTGGCGGGGATAGACCCCACTGCCCAGCTGATGCTGTCTGGCCCTGGGGATGCCTGGCCAGGTTCATGCTGTGTCCACCTCGCTCCATCCACACCCCTCCATCACACTTCACCCGGGGCCTGGGCCAGAGACGCATCCGATATCCCTTCTGGGAACAATGGCCTCAAAGAATGGGGAGCAGCGAGGGCTACTGGACGCCAAGTCCTTCTGGATCTTTCTGGCCAGGCTCCTCCCCGGCATCTGGGCTCAGTGGGGGATGGTCTGCCCCCGCATTCCCGCAGACCCTGGCCCCTGGCAGGGCCCCCAGTTCCCACCTGCCCTATTTCCCGCCTAGTGTAACTATGCTGTAGAAATATATTTTGGCCACGCCCTGCATGAAGGTTCCAGTCTCCGTGTCTGTGGGAAGGGCTAACCTGCAGCAAGAAGTGGTCCCTGGGATGGAGAGATCTGGACAGAGTAGAGGTTTGTGTCCTGCTCATGGAATGGCTGTCAGGTGAGCCTGGCTTCTTGGCACTCATGCCCTTGTGGTTTCTTCTTCGTCATCCCAGGGGAGCCTGCGCGGCCGACAGCATGTGGTAGAGTGCTGGTAGGTCACTTCCGAAACTGGGCTGGACATGCCGGGTCTCCCTCCTGGTTGCTCTCTGTCTCCTGGGTCTTGGGCTTGGGCAAAGCCAGCAGCCATGTCCTGGGAACTCAGGTGATGTGGGAACAGAGCCATCTCCCCAGGTGCACAGGACTCCAGAGAGCAGCCTGCAAGGACCAAAGCCTGCTAGTAGCTGCGCAGGACCCTCCAAGGGTCTCCTGGGGCCGTGAAGCCCTCGCTCGGCAGCAGACTCTGGGGGCCTTGGGAGGAGTGGCTGCGTTTTGCTGGGAGAATCACAGAATCACTGGGGCCTGAGGGCCCGGGACAGCCCCAGACAAGGAGGTCCTCAAAGCTGTGTGTTGTCCTCCCATGCCGAGCCAGGTGTGTCCATGTGGCCAGAGCGCACAGTGGATGCCGCTCCTGAGTCCAGGGCCTGAAGGACCCTCTGGGCCACTCTCTCTGCCTTGGGTCACTCATCCTGAAGGAAGCCAGCCACTGTGTGCAGGGCCCTGCGTGGAGAGGCCCTCATGGTGAGGAGACGTCCGGCCTGCAGCCACGAGGAGCCGCGACCTGCCAGCACTGGGGGTGAGCTTGGACCTGCCCCTCCAGCCCTGTGGAGGCTTTAGAGGCCATGGCCCAGGACAGCTGCACCAGACTCACTTAGCCAAGCCCTTCAGAAACCCTGAGGGAGGGAACACTCAGCAGCAGCTTGGGAGGCGCTCACTGAGTTTGGGAGGTATTTTTTTTTTTTTTTTTTTTGAGACGGAGTCTTGCTCTGTCTCCTAGGCTGGAGTGCAGTGGCGCGATCTCGGCTTACTGCAACCTCCGCCCCCCGGGTTCATGCCATTCTCCTGCCTCAGCCTCCCGTGTAGCTGGGACTACAGGCACCCGCCACTACGCCTGGCTACTTTTTTTTGTATTTTTAGTAGAGACGGGGTTTCACCATGTTAGCCAGGATGGTCTTGATCTCCTGACCTCGTGATCTGCCCGTCTTGGCCTCCCAAAGTGCTAGGATTATAGGTGTGAGCCACCGCGCCCGGCCTGGGAGGCATTTTTATGCGGCAGTGGACCACTAGGAAGGACATCCTTCACTCAGACCCACTGTGGCAAAGGTGTCCACGGTCTCTGGGGCTGTCTCCCCACCAGCTGGCCCAAAGATCCCAGAGGGACACTCGGGAAGATTCTTTTGCCTTGTCGGGAGGGGCTTACCTCCCATCCTCTCGCTTCTCTGGAAGGAAAGTGGCCTCATGGCCATGCCCGTGTATGGCGGCTGCTGAGGAGAGCAACCTGGCTGGGTTCCAGAGGACAAAGCAGGTCAAGAAAGAGACGGAGAAGGGGGAGCAGCTTGGCAAGTGGCCCCACGGTGGGCCCCTGGGGATCCTCCTGGAAGCTGCAGCAGCCGTGCCACCATGGAGGGCACCTTGTCCTCACCAGATCCTGTGGCCTTCCTGGAGGGTAGAGTGTGTGCTGGCACCAAGGCCATGGAAAGGCCAGCCTCAGTCGGGGGTGTGGATACCCACCTGGAGGGGCCTTTGAGGCTGCCTTTCCAGCAGGTGGTGACCAGACAGGGATGGATCAATGAGCAGGGGCAGCCCTGGGCATCCCGGCACCTGGGAGAGAAGGCCCGGCAGGGCCCTGTGTCCCCACAGAGCAGAATGAGCTCCTGGAAGCAAGTGGCACCTGGGTGTGTATTTAGGGTCTCACTGGAGGCATGCTGAGTGTTCATGCCCCTCAGGGCCCTCTGTTTGGTGAACCCATTGGAATGAACTGTGCGAGGAAATACTTTCCAGTCCCTGGGGAGTGTTGAAGCAAGTCAGCCGCTTCCCGCCACCAAGGCCCAGAGCCCCATCCTCACACACGGGGAGAGAAGCTTTCGGCAGAGCAAGTAACAGCAGAAAGGAAACAGGATGGACGGAGGGCTTCCCTGGGACTCCTGGGGAATTGCGTTTCTCCTGTGTTCTCTGTGCCTCTTCGTAAGCACTGAAAACCTCAATGTGGAGCCTGAAAGGGGCATCAGGCCTCCTGGGATCTCCTCACTGCGCAGCCCCAACAGCTGAGGAAACAAGAGTCTGACCCAGGGTTCCTCCACAGCTGGGAGACCACATGTGGGGGCAGAGCCGGTGTGAGGAGGTCTCCAGGGGGAACAGCCACGGGCACCCAGACTGGCTCAGGACCGAACAGCTGCCCCTGTGGCCCCGTCTTCTCCAGCCCCGGCCCACCTCTATCGCTGGTTCTCAGTGTGGTCCAATTAACAAGAGGATGGTGAATGCAGGGAGGGAAGGAGCCAGCCTGTGAGGACCTTTAGCCCCGACCTGATTCTCAAAGAGGCTTCCAAGTTTTCTTTGAGTGACACCTGGGTCATGGACTCCTTCCTCAGCACCCTGCTTTCGAAAGGGAACCTATGCAGGTCTTGTCCTTATTGAGGGGGAAGGTTAGGAGAACCTTCTTCATTCTTAATCTTCACCCTCATCCTTCACGCTCATCCTCATCCACGTCCTCGACCTTCATCCTCGTCCTCCATCCTCATCCTCATTCTTCATCCTCATTCTCAACCCCATTCAGATCCTCATCCTTCATCCTCATCTTCATTCTTTATCCTCACCCTTATCCTTCATGTGTATCCTCATCTGGGTCCTCGACCTCCATCCTCATCCTCATTCTAAACCCTATCCTCATCTTCATCCTCCATACCCATGCTCATCCTTCATACTTTATCTTCATCCTCATCCTTCATCCTCATCTTCATTCTTCATCCTCACCCTCATCCTTCATGCTCATCCTCATCCACATCCTAGGCCTTCATCCTCATCCTCCATCCTCATCCTCAACCCCATTCAAATCCTCATCCTTCATCATCATCTTCATCCTCATCCTTGATCCTCATTCTCATTCTCATTCTCCATCCTCATTCTCATCCTCACCCTCATCCTTCATGCTCATCCTCATCCACATCCTCGACCTTCATCCTCATCCTCCATCCTCATCCTCATCCTCCATCCTCATTCTCAACCCCATTCAGATCCTCATCCTTCATCCTCATCTTCATTCTTCATCCTCACTCTCATCCTTCATGTGCATCCTCATCCACATCCTCGACCTTCATCATCATCCTCCATCCTCATCCTCATCCTTCATCCTCATTCTCATCCCTGTCCTCACTCTCCTCCTCATCCTTCACATCAGAGGACGGTTTCTGCGTTCACAGGCACATGTATATCAGTAACTTCTTCCTGACACTCACCGGGTTCTCTGACAAGACAGACTTCGGGCGTCCATTGCATTGGTTCCTGGTAGAGGTGTGTGTGTTCACGAAACACATCTGAGTTACTGGCCCACACTCTTATCTCGGGGATGCAAGTGGTGAGTCAGGGAGGGTTCTCCACACTCACATGTCTGTTACCCCAAATGATTACAAGACGCCCTCAGGGTGGGCGTTGCCCCCTCCAGTTCTATGACCTCCAGCCCTCTGCCTTGCCTCTGGCTGACACCAGGTGGAGTGGCTGTATCTGCGGGCCCAGGCAGCGCAGGGTGGGGCTCCTATGAGCCCGGTAGGTACTCCATGCCCCCAGAGAGGCTCCTGAGGCCGGCACTTGCTGTCTCCAGCAAGGGTGCTGGAGCCGCACTGAAACTTGGCTAACACAGCAGGGCGGGGCCTGGGAGCTGGCTGCCCTCCAGTTCTTCAACAAGTCCTTCAGGAACCTAGAGTGCCCACCTCATATTGTGGGCGGTGCTGGGCAGGCAGTCGACAGGTAACGGGTGTGGGTGCGTGGAGCGAATGGTGGCTGTGGGCGCCATGTGAGTGACAGGCACAGGGCTCCGGGCCTGCAGGACCCGCCCAGCGCTGAACACCTGGAGTCCCGCCTCTGTCTGCTGAAGTTTTAAGTAATAACGATATGAATATTTTTGTTTCATATGTAAAATGATACCTATTAAAGATACAACGTTTATTATCATTACAAAATGGAAAGAATAAGAACTGCTTTTCAGGATGGCTTCCAGGGGCCCAGCAGGGAGCTTCGTCCTGTGCGGCACCTCCAGGGAACCTGTGGCTGGAGCTTGCCTGGAAACGCTGAGGTCAGCTGGAGTTCACCATCAGAGGATCTGGGGCTGGACTTCAGGTCCTTGTCTGCACCCTGAAGCTGGGCTCCTGTGACCCAGAGCTGCTGGCAGAAGTGGGTCCTGGGACCCTAAGGACTGTGAGCGTTCTAAGGATCTGGAAGGATGGACAGCCCCATGCAGCTGTGCCCTCCCACCTGGCAGGAAGACTTTGTGCCTTTAGCCCACGTGGTGGGTGTGGCCCTGCTGCGAGAGGGAGTGCCTGTCTCACTGGCCTGACAGGTCCTGATGCCGGGTGGCATCTTGCAGAGCCTGGGGTGGTTCTGGGGAGTGGTGTCTGCAGGAGACGAGCTGCCCACCATGGCCCAGAGAGGAGAAGGGAACAGCGGATTACCTCAACGGAAAAAGAGGAGGCAAAGGCAGAGAAACGGTATGTGGGCTCTGAAGCTTCAGCCAGGTGGGTTGGAAGTTCTCACCTCCTGACCTCCTAGGTTTGTTCCTAGGAGTGGAACCTAAGGAGTTAATTAGAATTGTTCCAGCATTGCACACATTTTTAATAGGAAGATACAAAGTGGTGTCAAAGGCCCACTGAGAAGACAGCTGGAGCTTGACCACCCCACCCCACCCCACCTCCCACGCAGAGCCAGGCGCTAGGGTGGAGGCTCCAGTTCTCAGTCCCAGCACCCCTGGGCCCTCCATCATCACATGGGTGACATGGGAGGAGGTGGCCAAGGTGAGAAGCCCAGCCCGTGTGGCCACCGTGAGTTGTGGGTGGGGAGGAGGCCTCTGCAGGAGCGGCAGGGCAAGGGCGGGCAGCAGCAGAGCTGCAGCCCCAGGGGTGGCATGAAGCAAAGCAGGAAAATCACATGATTCAGTAGCTTTAAAAATAACAGCATTTGCAGGGCAAAACGGGGTGGCACAGGTTTAAAAGAAACCACCTGTCTGTCCTGATGGCAAAGCCTGAGGGAAGCCAGTGGTCCAAGCAGATGGAGGGGTCCGGGTCTGGGCAGGAACGTGTCTGCCACCTGCAGTCTGGGCTCAGGTGAATCAGAGAAGAGGAATCCTGGGACAGGATGTGCTGGGGATGCCCCTGTGTGGCTCTGGGTCCAGGCCTGCTGAGAAGGGGATTGCTCAGGGGCTGGGGCGGTTGCCTGGACTCCCTGAGAACCCTGCAGCCCGGCAGACCTGGGTGCTCACACCAGGTGGGGTGGGGTGGGCACACCAGGTGGGTGCACACCCAGCGGGGAGGGCACACTGGGCAGGGCAGGCACACCGGGCGGGGGGCACTCACCAGGCAGGGGGCACTCACTGGGCAGGGGGCACTCACTGGGCAGGACGGACACACTGGGTGGGGTGAGCACACCAGGCCGGGTGCGCATGAGACAGCAGCCACTCCAGAGAAGCGCAAAGCCTTTAGGATCTTAGTGTGATCTCATGTGGGTTCACGAGTCCTGTCCCATCCTGGTCATGGTGTCCAGAAAAACAGGACGGTGTGTAAGTGACCCTGTTGCTTTTGTGAGGACGAGAGAGCTTCAGGGGGTGAGAAGGGAATGGTGGGTGGCGTGGCACGGGAGATGGGCTAGCAGAGGGGTGTCTGACGTGGGCAGCAGGCAGGAGAGCCCCGGCGGTCACCTCCATCGGGAGACACATGCACACCCTTCCCCGCCTGCAGTCCTGGGCTCTCTCTGTGGCATTGGAGTGTGAGGGAAAAGCTGTCTCTGAAGCCCCCGGCTGGCCCCACCATCTTATGGCCTGGTGACTTGGCCCCGCTGACCACTGAGGCCGTGGTGCCTCAAGCCTTGGCCGTCGCCTTCAATTTGGGCCCAGCTGGCAGTGCCCTGACTTGGCCACAAGACGCTCCCCAAGTCTCAGATATTCGATGCCTCACATTGGCAACATGGAGCCATTTCCCACATGGGGAAACTGAGGCACGGGGGCACCCGGGCATCGAGGCGCCTTGTGACCCAAGTCCCCGTAGCGGTTTGAGGTCTACGGTCAACTCTGTCCTAGCCCCATGGAGGGGGAGTGGCCACTTGGGCTTTGGCAAGGGTGCTCATTTGAAAAGAGGCTTTCCTGCTGTGTGAGTGTGAGGTCAGATGGACTTGGGGGCTGATGGGGCCTTGTCATGTGGGGGACAGGGCTGGGAGTGGGGAGCCGAGCTTGTCCCTCAGCAAAATGCCCAGAGATTTGTCAAGTGTAAGCGCTGGCGTTCTCTGTCCCTAACGCTTATGTTATTTGAGTAGAAGTCCAATCACATCGCTTCTCCAGGTGTGAATCACTGCCTGCTTGGCAGGGACCGCAGCCTTGGTTTGGCCTTTGGACACTGCACGCAGGTGTCGTGGCCCTCCTGGCTTTGGGAATGTGGTGTCCGGCTTACGGCTTACGGTCCCGCTGCCAGGGAGCACAGAACACAGCCGCCCACATGTGGATTCACTGGACAGAGTGCTCCGTTTCCCATTCACACTGCTTTTTGTCCCCCTGGACAGCAACGCCACGGCGGGAACATCCAGTCCCTCCAGAACCACCGAAGCATTCCCCGGGCGCCTGCTCCCGGCCCGCGGGCTCCCAGCACTGTGTCCTCCCCCAGGCGTGGCGAGGCCCAGCTGGGTTGCCAGGCATCTGCACGGCGCTAGCCCTGAACCAAACCACAGTTGCAGAGCTGAGCACGTACCTGCGTCTGTCTGGTTTGTTTCCCAGGAGTTTGGCTCGAGATTAAAGAACCGTGTGATGCCACACTTCGCTTTTTGGGTACACGCCTCTGCACACTGCGTGTCTGGTGGAGGACAGGGTCCTGTGAGTTTCTAGCAAAACCGCCCTCTGTGGAAACGCAAGTGGAAAATGCTTTCTTGAGAAAGTTGCAGTCAATGACAAAATGGCCTTTCCCCAAGTGCCATAGTGTCTCGCTGAGACCCTGTGCCAATGTGGGGAGGTGTGGACCTTAGACCCGAGTGCTGCAGTCTCTTGCTAAGACCCTGTGCCAGTGTGGGTGTCCTCAGGGCTGAGCAGGGACCCTGTGGCTGGAACTTGGTCACCCTTCGAGCCAGAGAGCCTGTGAGGGAGACTCCTGGTGGTCACCACAGCAGGTGACAGCCGTGTGCCAGTTCTCAGCCCCGTCCACACCTCACGGTGTTAGGCACAAACCCTTCATCCTGCTCCAAACAGAATGAGAATGTCATGTTGCAGGCTTGCCTAGAAAGCTCACCAGAGAAGGAGGGTAGAAGGAAGCCCCCAAAAAGTCACAATAAGACGACCCTGTGTGAGCAGCCTCCGCCCCACTGATTTGACGTCTGAAATGGCTTCCACACTGGATTTCCTGCCTCCCCACACCCTAGGTTCTGGCTTAGGGCCAAAGCCATTCTAGCCAGAGCTGTGGGTCCTTCCCATGAGCAGGCCTTGCTTCCTGCTTCCTGCACTTCAGAGATGGGCGCCAACCACACAGGGCAGGGGACACGCTGGGTGCCCTCAAGAGGAGTGGGTGGAATGGCCCAGAAATACCCCAAATAAGTAAAGCTGGGCATCGGTGGCGAGGATGGCAGAGGGACCAATGAGCCACTGCTGAATGCAACCCGGGCTGGACAGCGGCTTCAGGGGACCGGGTGGGCAGGGACGGGGGACACAGAGGAGGCCACAGTACTCAGGAAATGAAGCCAGCATGACCTGACGTCACCCCTTGGCCAGGCTGCACCCGGCCCCAAGCCACATCCCCTGCGAGGTCAGACCAGAACCCAAACAGTTGTTTGATCTTAAAACTAAGCCTGTGTTTGTAACAGGAAACCAGTCCCAGCACGGCTGGGGTGAGTCGGATTAAACTGTGGTGTGCGCCACAGAAAACCTCAAAGGAATGAGGGCAGGGTCCAGAGATGCTCCCTGCTCGGAACAAGAGCTCTGGACTGGGGCGCACGGGCAATCCCGGGGCGTCCGGAGGAGGCGCCACACCTAAATCAACCCTGGTGGGGTAACAGTGGATGGAGACCTCAGCCTTTGAGACTGACCCGAGGTCAGTCCCAGGGCACAGCTCCACGGGAGTACCCCGAGCCGGCTCTGAGGGTCGGACGGGCTTCCCCCGCTGTCTGGGGACCCTGACGAACACCACAGTCATAAAGCACCTTTCATTTTCCTTTCAGGTCTTTTAACTAAAATGCCCCAAAAAAGGGGACTGCCGCCGAGTCCCAGGCTAAGCGCGCTGCACAGCCCCAACCGGGCCTCTGCTTGGCCCAGATAACTGGAAAACATTCCAGGAATCTCAGCGTTGCGGTTTTGTTTTCTCTTGGCTTTGCGAGAGTTTAAGGAATGTGTAATTATTTATGAAATGCCAGTGTCCTGGCTGTGGAAACGCCGACTGAAGAGAACCAGGCAGATGCAGGGCCGTTCTTGGCTGGAGCTTTGAGCCCCGTTGACTTTCCCTGCCACGATGCTGGGAATTTCTGCCCCGCTCATGGGCAAGGTGGAGCAGGACCTGAACAGACTGTAAAGGGAGGTGGAAGTGAGATCTGTGTGCGTTTTCAGAATTCAAGCAGGGTGAGTGGGTTTCCTCCCTTCACGTCCACCCCCAACCCTGAAGAGTCTTTTGGGGAGTGCCAACGTCTCCCGCAGGGAGCCTACCTCCCCTGCCCCTTCCGAGGTCCTGAGAACCATTCTGGAGGGTCTCCAGCCCCCAGCCCCGCCTGGGCTTCAGCTGCTGTGGAACTGCAAGGTGGGGTGGAGTCGCCCTCAGAGGGTACCAGGCCTTCACGGGTGAGTTGAAGACCCCATGGACACCTCGTGTCAGAGCCCTGGGAAGGGTTCTCTGAGGTTCAAGATCTTGGTGCAGCTGCCGTCCTTTCTGGAACATCTCCTGGGTACTTGGTGAGAGAGCAGAGGTCAGTCAGAGACGCCTTGGCCAGCACCAGCCCCTCACTCTCCGGCTATGCGGTAGCCCCTTCTGGTCCCCGGCTGTCACCTCCACTTGGGGCCCAGCTGGCACTGCCCTGAGTCCCAGGTCTCCAGCCCAGATCACCGAGATGGACACATTTTCCAGATGAGGAAGCCGGGGTGCAGAACCGAGCCGGACGCACAAGGTGCTTTGTAAACAGTGCCTTCCAGGCGGGCTCAGCAGCGAACACACAGACAGACCTGCCTTCCTGGAGCTCGCGCTAGCACAGTCAAGGAGAAAAGCACGTGGCCACCTTTGCAAACGCAGAACAACATCTGGGAACATTCAACAACCATTCATGAAAAGGTTCTCAGCAGGCTAAGAATAGAAAGGAATTTCCTTCACTGGATAAAGGGTTTTTTAAAAAAACCTTCAGCAAATACAGTACGGCGCTAAATGGCGAGACAGAGAAACTGTCCCCCTCAGACCAGAACACAGTAGGCAGGCCTTCTAACAACACTTCCATTTAGCATTCTAAGAGAGGCTATGGCTGTCATTCATAGGAGACCGAGAGACAGAGACAGGGTCAGAGAGACAGACAAAGACAGAGAGAGACAGAGACATAGGGAAACAGAGACAGAAATACAGAGAGAAACAGAGAGACACAGAGAAACAGAAAGAAACAGAAACAGAGACAGAGACATAGGGAAACAGAGAGACAGAGAGAGACAGAGACATGGAGAGAGACAAGGCATTTGCAGGGAGATAATGAAACAATATCTGGACTAAAAGAGAAATGTTCTTCACAAATGGCATTTGCTGTGGTTAGAATGTCTCTCCCAAAACTCATGTTGAAACTTAATTGCCGTTTTCCAGATGAGGTGCAGAGTGGAGGCAGAGTGTTAAGAGGTGAGGCCCTCCTGAGAAATTAATTTGGTTGTGGAGGAAGCTCAATACCGACTACAGCAGTATAGTTATAAAAGTCAGGGAGAAAATGAACAAAATGAAAAGAAAATAACACAGATAAGAAACAGATAAACATAGAAATTTAAAAGGATTTACACTTATATTATTAGATATAATAAAAAGTAGCAAGTACGCTGGATGCAAACCCAGCATTCACAATCAATCAATCATAATTCCATCATCCAGAAAAAAAGGTTTTTTTTTTTTGTTGTTGTTGTTTTTTTTTTAAGATAGGTTCTTGCTCTGTCGCCCAGGCTGGAGTGCAGTGGCATGATCTCGGGTCGCTGCAACCTCTGCCTCCCAGGTTCAAATGATTCTCCTGTCTCAGCCTCCTGAGTAGCTGAGATTACAGGTGCCCGCCACCACACCCAGCTAATTTTTGTATTTTTAGTGGGAGACGGGGTTTCACCATGTTGGCCAGGCTGGTCTTGAACTCTTGACCTTATGATCTGCCCACCTTGGCCTCCCAAAGTGCTGGGATTACAGGCGTGACCCACCGCGCCTGGCTGAAAAAAGCATTTAAAATTTAAAAATCGATAAAAGATGCACAGAACAATTGAGGAAAACATCATAAAACTTTCCTGAGAGACCTGTTCACTGTCTTCCCTCCCCCCCCCCAACCACGTCACTCCTGACTGATGGTGTGGGTGGAGCTCCCTGTCTATTGCGTGAATTTTCTGATGTGGAGCGTGTTATCTGCAGCAGAGCATGACTTTGCATCTCTTTTCTGCATCATCAGCTGGTACCAAATGGATGAAGGAATTAATTTTCAGGGATGCTTGCCCCTTCTGCTGTGGGGACTGGTACTCTGGCACGGCCCATCTATGTGTTTTGCTCTTTTGAGGCTAGGGTTAGCCGCATGCGTACGAGGTCGAGTTGTTGTGGTGTGTGTGTGTGGTGTGGTTCCCCGCCCGTGGTTAGAGGGGAACAGGCAAATGAGAACAGGGGCTGAGGGAGTAACCATGAAGGCAGAGTGGGCATAGAAGGTGGAGCCGCCTGATCTTTCCAGGGCAAAGCCTTGGGGGGCAGACTCTGGACCCCAGAAAGCAGGTGGAACCACGCTCGGCTTCTCCACAGGACGTCCAGGGCAGGGGCCTGTGCTCCTGACTCAGGGGCACCAGGTTCAGGGAGGCCCTACAGGGGCAGGGCCTTTCCCACCCCTTGCCTGGGGCCTTGGGAAGAGGATCATTCTCACAGGTACCCACAGCCACAGCCAAGGCCCTGGAAACTGGGAGTGTAGGGTCAGCTCTGGCCCAGGCTGCAGGCCAAAAGGGCCCGTGTGTGGAGGAGCCACCAGCAGATGTGGAAAGGACAACAGCAGTGCTGGGGAACAGCCAGGGAGGGAGGCGGGAGGCGGCCAAGACCTCTCCTGTCGTGCCGCCAGCTCTCCCAGGGCCACATGAGCCCACCCAGGGGTCAGGGTCGTGCCAGGACAGCAGTACACACGTGTAGCTCAGCCCCAGTCACGGTGTCTGAACGAGGACTCCTCAAAGGAGCCTGTGGGAAGAGCCCGTGTCCCTGACTCTGCCCAGGGAACGGGGCGGTGGGAACGGGGCCTGTGGGAAGGGGCTGGCAGCCTCTGGGCTTCCTCCCTCGCCTCAGGAGCTGACCATTAGGAATTCACAGGGGAGGGGCCGGCTAAGCCAGGAGGGAGCTCGTTTTCCAGAACATTGACCAAAATCCCAGGATGAACTTTCCCTTCAGCTCCAACATGTAAAGAGCTTGGAAACCACAAAGTGAGAATCATCAATTTGTCTTGGACCTGTCAAAGAAACAAGGTCAAAGGGCAGAGTGCCACCTGACACCTGGAGAAACAGGTGAACACAGAGTATCACAGCTGAGATCTGCTCACCTAAAGCCAGATCCACTGGACCCAGAAACTAGTGCAGACACTTAAATGATGGCCTTGAGGAGGTGGCAGAGGCCAGGCATGGAACATGTGAGGGTGAGCATCTCCCTGGAGCTGCAGTCCTGGGGCTCTCACATTTATGGGTTTTACTTTCAGGAACCCTGCTGGGTTCTCAAAGATCCAAAAAGATCTGGGTCTGGCAGGGGAGGAGAGGAGGAATCACTGTGGAGCACAGCCAGGGCGTTCAGCACAGCAACTGCCTTTCCAGGGCAAACAGACCTTAGCAGGGCCTTATCCCACCTGGACAAAAGGCACTCCTCCCACTCCAGCCCCCTGGAGCTTTCCTGTCTCACCACAGTGGGGGACAATATGCCACTGAAGAAACACTAGTGAAGGCCACAGGCCAAGAGGCAGACCCCATGAAAGACAGAGACTTCATTATAAGATTGTAGCATGCTCCCTTCCCACACGCTTGACTACCACATAACCAGGGTTCTATTATGGCCAGGCTGTAGCTGAGTGAGCTACCAGACATGGATTCTATTTAAGGAGGAAGACCTAGGGGAGTCCAAAGTCAAAAGAAGAGACACACGCAAGGACATTAGGGGAATCTGAAGTCTCTGGCACCTAGAGCTACGGAAAATATTACACGTGGCCTAACTCTAGCCAGATTAAAATAAAACTTCACTCTAAATCCCCACTTTCCCCCATTCCTATTACTCAATGCATCACGTATGGCTTTCAACAAAATATTGCAAGGCATGCCAAAAGGTAAGAAAAAACCGTCTGAAGGGCAAACACAATCATCTGAACAATACTCAGATGTGGCAGAGGTTTTGGAATTACCAGGCAGAGAATGTAAAGTAATATGTTAAAGGCTCTCATGGAAGATTGGACAGCATGCAGGAACAGGTGGGTGACGTAAGCCGAGAGATGGAAGCTCTAAGAAAGAATCATAAGGAAAGGCCAGGAATTAGCTGTAACAGAACCAAAGGTGGCCTTTTCTGGGCTTATCAGTAGATGGGACAAAGCTGAAAATGAATTAGTGCATTTGACAATAGGCCAACAGAAATATCCCAAACTTCAATTTACGAAGAGAGAAAAGAATGGGGAAAATTCAGGACATCCAAGAACTGCAGAAGAATTTTAAAAAGTGTAGCACATGCATAATTAGAATACCAGGAGAAGAAAGAGAGAAGGGAGAAGAAATATTTGAAGTAATAATGGCTGAGAACAGTCCATAGCTAATGAAATACACCAAACCACAGATCCAGATCCAGGAAACTCAGAGATCAACAGAATAAATCTCAAGAAATCTACACCTTGGTATATCATATTCAAATGACAGAAAGCCAAAGACAAAGAGAAAATGGTGAAAGAAGCCGGAGGGTAAAACGCCTCGGTATTAGGGGGACAGAGGCGGAAGTGACACTGGACTTCTCCTCGGGATGGTGAGACGTAGTGAAACTAGCACTCGCCTCTCGGGCGTTCCCCCCGAAAACACTTACCTCTAGCCTAATCATGAAGAAACATCAGGCAAATCTTTTTTGAAGACCATTCTACAAAACACCTGACCAGTACTCACAATCATCAAAAACAAGGAAAGCCCGATAAACTGTCACCACGACGTGTCATGTGGGATCCTGCACAGGGCCCTGAGGCAGAAAAGGGACATGAGGTAAAAACCAAGGGAATGTGAATAGGCTACGGGCTTTTGTTAATAGCAGCGTGTCAATATTGGCTCACTAATTAGGACACATCTAGCAAATGAATGTAAGACGTTAGCAGTAGGGAAATCCTGAGTGCAAGGAGTATACCAGTTCTCTGTAGTATCCTAGCAGGTTTTCTATAGCTTCAAAACTGTTTTAAAATAAAAAATATATTTTTAAAATATAGGAGAAAATATATTTTTAAATATACAGATGAAAAGATGGCAAACTATTTTCAAAGAGAAATAAACATGCTCAAAAAGAAATAAAAATTCTAGAAGTGAAAATGAAATAAATGAAAAAATGTGTTTAAAGCTAAAAATTAGAAAAGCAACCCTTAGGGTAACAAAGAAGGGTAAGGCATGTGTGGGACTGGGCTGGGGGAAAGAGGCCCAAACAGAGCAGTGGGCAGGAGGACCCGGGCCCTGGGTCCAGTCTTGGGACCTTGACAGCATCTCCCAAGCCCCTTGGGCCTCAGGTTCCTCATCTGTGGAAAACGATAACTGGATAAGCGGGTCCTTGGGCACCTTCCAGCTCTGACCCTGGATCATGC
Source organism: Theropithecus gelada (assembly GCF_003255815.1). Classification (NCBI taxonomy): domain Eukaryota; kingdom Metazoa; phylum Chordata; class Mammalia; order Primates; family Cercopithecidae; genus Theropithecus; species Theropithecus gelada. The sequence goes on along the minus strand of NC_037673.1, from coordinate 595,379 downwards.
TAAATGGCTGCCCTGACCCACCGAGGTGTTCAAATCTTGCCACCCCTTACATTTAATTTCTCCTCCCAGGCCAAAACTTCTTTTGCTCAGTTTACCTCTCGGGGGAGCAACCATCTGCCCCTCACCTGGGAATCAGGTGTCCCCAATACTGGAGCCGCCCTCGGGCCTGGTCTGCCTGGTCCTCAGGCCTGCTCAGAGCTCCCCACCTCCTGTTCACTCACCCAGGTGCTCTGGGGGTGACTTCACTTGGCTTTCCTCAAAGCCCCACTTCCATCCCTCCCGTCTCTCAGCCGTGGGCGTGGTGCCTGTTCTGGTGGTGCAGGTGGTGGCAGAGGCATGGGCCAGTGAGGAGGGGCCCACGGGGGCCAGCGCTCTGCATCCAACCATCAGGAGAGGATCGCGCAGGGCAGGGCCAGCTCAGCAGGACGTGAGGTAATGGGAAACGCAGTGAGAGACCGAGGCCTGTGCCAAGCTCACGTGTGGCTCTGGATGAATGGGACTAACTGGGGGCAGAACCTGCACCTGCACCGTCCACTCCGCACCCCCTGAAAACCCGAAGTTGAGCAGAAGATGCTGGATCCCACAGCATGCGTCAGCCCCCCCGCCTCCCACGCGTCAGAAGGAACTCCGAGCCCCACTGGGGTTTTGTTTTAAAACTATGGCCTTTGGGCTGTATGATGCAATTAAAGACAAGAAAGGGCAACTTTCTGAGATGACGACCAGCCTGGGAGGCCCAGCAGGTCCCCCAGCCCCAGGCCAGGGCGAAGGGTGCTTTTGAGAGAACAGGCATTGCCGGCCGGCCTTCACCAAGTAGGGCCAGAATGGCTCGGTGGTGGTATTTCGATAGAGCAGCGAGGTTTCTCTGGCTCCCTCTGGAGTCTGCTAAGAGACCTCGAGATCAGAGAAGAGCCGTTGCCGTTTTCCACTGAGAAGCCTGCGTTCCTGGGTGCCAACGAGTGACGCCCACAGTGACACCCCATGGAGCACATCAGTTCCCACCAGGCGCTTTCCTTGCTGTAAGTGCCACTGGTGAAGACCCGTAGGGGCCCTCTGGGGGTGTGGGAGTCCCACCTCTCTTCTGACTTTGGGCTGCCATCTGTCAAGCCCAGCCTTTCCTCCTCCTTCCCACGCCTGGGCCGCTCCCTCTGGCAGGACCACACAAGGCAGGACCCTCATCCAATCCCAGCCCTGAGCCGTGGGAACCCAGGCCCGCCTCCCCGCCCCACTCTCTCAATCCATCTTCAGGGCAGCTCGGAGCCACCTGCTCTCCCCAGAAGCATCGCAGTGTGAGGAATGAAGCTTTTCACATCCTCCTGGTGTGTGTGTGTGTGTGTGTGTTTGTGTGTGGGCGCGCGGGGGGTGGCAGGGGGTGGGGGAGTTGCCACAGGTCTTGTTGTCTGAATCAGATTCCAGGGAGGGATCTGTGTGGTTTCTGCAGAGGTGACGACAGGGAAGCGGTTAGCAGCAGTGCCCATCACAGTCCCTAGAGACTCAGGCGCTGCAGACATGTTCTGCCACCCACACCCATGTCTGGAAACTGGTCCAGGTTTTGAGGACCAGATATTACATCTGAAACATTCTCCTATCCACTCCCCGGCTGTGTGACCCCAGAAAAAGTCACTCAACCTCTCTGGACCTCCGCTGACACCAGAAAAATACAGTCTTTGAACTAAATCAGCCTGCAGCCCCTGCCTGCCCCAGTATCCCGTGGTTCCTCTTGAGTTCTGATCGGACCCCAGCCCTGCCCATGGTGCTAACTCACTCCTGTGGGGAAGAGAGCTTGGACTGTGGTGGACTTGGGGGTGTAACCTGCAGGGCTGGAAGGGACCTGAGACAGCAGGGCAGAGACTCCACAGTCCCAGATCTCAGAGAGCCTGGGGAGCCCAAGGCTCCTGTCCTGGCTGTGTGACCACAGGAAGCCATGTCTGTCTCCAGGCCCCACACCCACACCTGGAGGGTCAGTGTGTGTCCAGTGCTGTGCGCACTGTGTGCCAGGAGTCAACAGAAAGCTCAGAGCAGGCTCTGGGGCCCAGCAGAACCACACAGACTTCCACCTGTGAGTTCCAGCTGGATTTTAGAAAGAGGCCGCGAGGACACAGGGGAGTCACACAAGGTGCCAGAGCCCACAGAGCCAGCAGGCATCGAGGCTGAAGGTCAGCCCAGCCCGATTCTGGCCCTGAGCTGGATCCTCCACTACCGCCTGCCTCACTTCTGAGACATCAGAACAGGGACTCGGCTGGGGCCAGAAGCACAGAGCTGGAGCTTTTTCCATCATCCCTGCTGGCCTCGCTGGCTTGACCAAGGTCACACTGAGGAGCATGAATCCACATGCAATCCTAACAGCACGGGCGACGCCGCCTGCCCTCAGGAGACCCAAACGCACAGGCTGAGCACAGGCAGTTTCTGCAGCAGCTGCAAACCCGGCCCCAGAGAAACACAGCCTCAGATGCCCAGCTCCTGGTGGACCAAGGGGACCCCAGAGCCACTCCCAGCATGGTGCTGTAAAGACCCCTAGAGCTGGAAGGAGAAGCTGAGCTCCGTGAGGGCTGAGGGCGGTTCCCTTTGAATGGCCCTCATTTGGAGAAAGAGGCTTTAAAAACCATATAATTGGATGCAGGAGTCTATTTTTGTTAAAGCAGTTTCCATGATGTAGCAAAGAAGCACTACAGCTCTCCAGTTACAAAAGCAGCCTGGGAACAATGGGGTCACCTTAAAAAGTCGCCAAGGTACATTTCAGCGCCTGCAGCAGGCTGTGGACAACAGCGCTCAGAACACATGCTCCCAATCTGCTTTGTGTTTACCCAGGTTTACCCTCCTCCAAAACGGTGCAGAACAACGCCCGGCTCTAGTGAGGCGAGGCTGCATCGCCAGCTCTTGTTATTTCCTGCCCCAAAGCAGCCTGTGGTGGAGGAACCAGGGAAACCAGGCTGTCCCGTGCATCTCTCCCCAGGAGAGCAGCCCTTTGCTGAGCACTACAGGGCACATCCATGAGACCACACTTTTATTGAAAGCTCTGCGTCTGGTTGCTGTGTTCTGCACTGAGATTGATTACAGAGCCGGACAGCTCCAGGGTGGCAGCTGTGTTCCTGGCACAGACATGTGAGCTTGGGGCCACGAAGTTTAATGAACACTTTGCACCCCGTTGGCGCCTTGCAGGTTGATGCTTTCACAGGCGTCCAGGACATCTGCCGGCAGGTTTTCCAGTTCAGCAGTTTTCATTTTGCAGTCAAGGCAGGAGACGGGGAGAGGTGATAACGTGGGACCTGGGGCACCCGCCAGAGCTATGCTGATGCTCCTCTCTGCGCTCCTGGCAGAAGCCGCGGCCAAGGGGGACACTGGTCAGCCAGCCGCCACCCTGCACCCTGACAAACAGAGCTGAAGCCACAGAACACGTGGGCTGCTGTGTGGAGCTGGCACTCCTGCCGGGCTCCAGAGCTGAACGGGCAGCTCCGCCAGGCCTCTCCAACCCAGTAGCTCAGGCTCCCCAGGAGAGTTCCAGCAGCAGCGGCCAGTCAGCCTAACTCCGTCCTGGAGTACACCTGGTCTCAGATCTCTGCAGACTCACTCTCCAAGAGGAGTGCCTTGGTGGTGGGTTGAATTGATGCCACCGGGACATCACCAACAGCAACACACAGTACATCAAGTTGAGGGGAAGGCTGGTGCCTCCAACAGACTGCCCTTGTGGTCAGCACCCTGCGGTCTCTGTGGGTTCTGTCTCTCTCAGGGTCAGCGTGGCCAGGAAGCATCTGCCAAGCCCTGCGTAGCACCAGCCAGATCCCCAATCTGAGTCTCAGACAGCAATGTGGAGTCCACATTTTCCTAATAACCTTAGTTCACATTGATGGCAATTGACCCTTTGGAACCTGCTTTTTATGGGGCAATGCACTTATGCAAAACCACAAAGACCACAGGCTGCACATGTACACGTCCTGGGAGGGACCTTAGCAAAGTGTTCCCACAGTTACATCCCGGTGATGAGCAAAAAAGAGAAATTTTAACCAGAGTCGGACAAGACCGCACTCTCCTTCCACTCCAATTCCTCCCTGGCCCACATCCCCCGTGGCAGGAGGAGTCAGAGTCAGAGGAGGCAGGAGGAGCATGGAGAGTGATCATGGGCACACAAGGAGCACGGAGAGCATGGGGAGCATGAGGAGTATGTGGAGCACACGGAGCACGGAGAATATAAGGAGCACTGGAAGCACAGGGCGCACAAGGAGTATGGGGAGCACGGGAAGCATGGGGAGCACAGAGAGCATGGGGAGCATGGAGATATAAGGAGCACTGGAAGCACAGGGCACACGAGGAGTATAGGGAACATAAGGAGTACGGGGAGCACCAGAAGCACGAGGAGCAGGGGAGTACAGAGAACATGTGGAGCAGGGAGAGCATGGAGAATGCAAGGAGTCCTGGAAGCACACGGCACACAAGGAGCATGGGGAGCACAGAGCAGGGAGCACAAAGAGCAGGGGAGTGCAGGGCACTTGAGGAGCACAAGGAGCCCTGGGGTTGCCCAGGTGGGGAACATGAAGAGCACTGGAAGTTACAGCCCTGGGCACGTGTGTGGCCTCCACCACCCAGAGGGTACAACAGCCGTGGCCTTGGGGACCCTCCCCACTGGCACCAGGCAGTTCCCTATAGCCCTTGGCCCTCCTGATCCCCAGATTGTGAGGGCTGCTCATCCGCCTGGGTGACACCTTCCCAGGGCCCCACTGAACTCTGCTTCTACCTTGAGCCTCTGTGATTTGAGGTTGTGCTTTTCTCTCAAGGAGCCAGATCCTTAAAAATGAGAGGGGTTTCTTCTGAATGAGCACAAAGTTCCCTGCATTTTCCTGCCATCCTCCCTCCCTCTCTCTCTGTCTGCTTCCTGCTTCTCCGGAGCCACCTCCACCCCTTGTCACTAATGAGAACCTCCAGATGCCTGCTTCGGGCCAGGTCAGCCTCTTCAGCCCCACTTCTTAAACTCTCCGCTTTGATTCTGTGAGTTCTGAATTATTTTTGTGCTTCTTTTCTTGGTTTGCTATAACCTCTTTATGCGGACATTTTCAGTAGAGTTTCTTCTTCTCAGAAGCATTTACTCTTGTAAGACAGTTGTTTCTTCCTGTGCTGCTTGTTTCTTGAACTCAGGAAGGAATGTCTGGTCAGGATGGCTTTGATGGTCTCTGCTTTCAGGATGCCATCTGTTTCACAAAAAATGCCAACACCAGATCGAATTTCAAAACATTAAGCCATGAGAGACTTTCATTCATGCACTATTACAGATTAGACATCTAGAAAAACACCCCTGGTACCAAACACGTAAAATACTGAATAAAGTTATTTTTTTCCTGTTTTAATGCATGGCTGAGCGGGCAAGAGTGAGCAGAAGTTCAAAGAGGGAAGTGGGGTCAAGGCGAGAGGAGCCACAGCAGTCCCCTATGGCCAGGCGCATTGGATGCAGAACGGCATCAAAATCTGAGACCACGCAGGATGGAAACTGAGGCCTGAGAGTGCCACAGGGAGCCGGCACCTCCACAAGGTGAAACCCTCGATGAACAACTTAATAAAAAATGCTTATCAAGGGAGACAATAAGGAAACTTGCCTGCCTTAGCCCTGGCTCTGGGAAGGGGCAGGGAAGGACTTTTCTAATAATTCCTAACTATAAGCCCACATTCATGCAGCCTCCACATCAGAATTTATGTTTCCTGTGTGTCCTAAACTCAAGCTGAGAATGAGGCTAATAGAGGCTCCAGTTTGTCGTATTCCAAGGCATCTGGCAGCCTATGTGAGTTGTTTCTGGAAAAACCCACCCCAAGCCAGACTCATAGACTCTCACAGATAGAACTCTATTCAACAAGAATTCCTCTTCAAAAAAATCACAGACTATATTGATAAACTACCCAACATGAGTGAGATTCACCAGAAGGCGCAAACAGCAGAATAAGACCTATGTACATTGGATACAAATTACTTTTTAAAAAATAAGTATGCTTTATATATTTACATATGGGAGGGGATATAAAAAATATGACTAAGGAACAAAAGATTACCCAAAATAACCAATCAGATTTGAAAGAGAGATAAACAGAACTTATAACGCCGTGTGTGTGTGTGTGTGTGTGTGTATAAAGAAATTATAGCTGAAATTAGAAGTGCAATGGTGTGTTTAGCAGAGGATATGACACTGTTTCAGGGAGAACTAGTGAACTGGAAGACAAATCTGCAGGACAAAGAGATTTCTAAACAGGTTCAGGATAAGCGACGTGAAGAACAGAGCAAAGAAGAAGAACGTTCATTTAATCTGACTTCTAGAAAAAGAAAATAGAGAAAGGCCATGTTGAAGAGATAATGGCTGAGAATTTTGAAGGGTTGATAAACCCCAAACAGGGTAAATAAAAGAAAGTCAAACTTAGACACATTTTAGCGAAATTATAGAATACAGACAAAGAGAACATCTTTAAAGTAACCATAGAGAAAAGACACAGACCTCCTGGAAAGAATGCCAGTTAGACTGACAGCAGACATTTCAACAGAAACAACAGAGGTCAGAATAATACCTTCAAGGACTGAAAGGAAATGCTTTGACCTTGACTTTTATATCCTGCAAAGCCATTTTTCAAGAATGAGGGCTGAAGATAATTTTGTTTTTCAAAAAAGAAAAAAAAAAAGCAAGTTTACTATCAATAGATGTTTCATAAAGGAGTTTCTAAGGGCAAACTTCAGGAAGGAGAGAAAGATCCCTAAATGATAATTGAGATATCAGAAGGAATGGCAAAGAATAAAATTTGAAATTGGGAGAACTTGGCCGGGCGCGGTGGCTCAAGCCTGTAATCCCAGCACTTTGGGAGGCCGAGATGGGTGGATCACGAGGTCAGGAGATCGAGACCATCCTGGTTAACATGGAGAAACCCCATCTCTACTAAAAAAATACAAAAAAACTAGCCGGGCGAGGTGGCGGGCGCCTGTAGTCCCAGCTACTCGGGAGGCTAAGGCAGGAGAATGGCGTGAACCCGGGAGGCGGAGCTTGCAGTGAGCCGAGATCGCGCCACTGCATTCCAGCTTGGGGGACAGAGCCAGACTCAGTCTCAAAAAAAAAAAAAAAAAGAAATTGGGAGAACTGGCTAGTCATATGCAGAAAAGTGAAACTGGATCCTTTCCTTACACCTTATACAAAAATTAACTCAAGATAGATTAAAGACTTAAGTGTAAAACCCAAAATTATAAAAAGCCTATAAGAAAATCTAGGCAATACCATTCAGGACACAGGCATGGACAAAGACTTTATGAGGGAATTGTCAAAAGCAATTGCAACAAAAGCAAAAATTGACAAATGGGATCTAATTAAACTAAAGAGCTCTGCACAGCAAATGAAACTATCATCAGAGCAAACAGACAATCTACAGAATGGGAGAAAATTTTTGTAATCTATCCATCTGAAAAAGGTATAATATCCAGAATCTACAAGGAACTTAAGCAAATTTATAAGAAACAAACAACCCCATTAAAAAGTGAGCAAAGGATATGAACAGAAACTTCTCAAAAAGAGACATACATGCGGCCAAGAAACATATGAAAAAAGGGCTCAACATCACTAATCATTAGAAAAATGAAAATCAAAACCACAATGAGATACCATCTCACACCAGTCAGAGTGGTGATTATTGAAAGGTCAAGAAACAGATGCTGGTGAGGCCGTGGAGAAATAGGAATGCTTTTACACTGTCGGTGGGAATGCAAATTAATTCAACCATTTGGAAGATGATGTGGCTATTCCTCAAAGATTTAGAACTGGAAATACTATTTGACCCAGCAATCCCATTTCTGGGCATATACCCAAAGGAATATAAATTATTCTGTTATAAAGATACATGCACATGTATATTCATTGCAGCACTATTCACAATAGCAAAAACATGGAATCAACCCAAATGCCCATCAGTGATAGACTGGATAAAGAAAATGTGGTACATATACACCATGGAATTCTACACAGCCATAAAAAGGAATGAGATCATGTACTTTGCGGGGACATGGATGAAGCCGGAAGCCATTATCCTCAGCAAATTAACGCAGGAACAGAAATCCACACACCGCATGTTGTCACTTATAAGTGGGAGCTGAACAATGAGAACACATGGACACAGGGAGGGGAACGACATTTATTGGGGCCTGTCCAGGAAGTGTGGGTGGGGAGAGCATTGGGGAAAAGAGCTAATGCACGCTGGTCTTAATACCTTGGTGATGGGTTGAAAGGTGCAGCAAACCACCATGGCACACGTTTACCTCTGTAACAAACCTGCACATCCTGCACGTGTAGCCCAGAACTTAAAAAAAAAAAAGAGACACATGGTCAATGTCGTTAAACATTAGCTGTATGGCTGGGCACGGTGGCTCATGCCTGTAATCCCAGCACTTTGGAAGGCTGAGGCAGGCCAATCACGAGGTCAGGAGTTCAAGACCAGCCTGGCCAACATGGTGAAACCCCGTCTCTACTAAAAATACAAAAACTAGCTGGGCATGGTGGCAGGCGCCTGTAATCCCAGCTGCTTGGGAGGCTGAGGCAGGAGAATCGCTTGAACCAAGGAGGTGGAGGTTGCAGTGAGCTGATATCACATCACTGCACTCTAGCCTGGGCAACAGAGCATGACTCCGTCTCAAAAACAAACAAACAAACAAAAAACTGTACAAAACAATAGAAATTAAACATTATTGGAAGTTAAAGAAAAGAAAATAGAACTAGAATACTGGACATTAACAGCATATAACTCAAGATAAGTTGATTGGAAATAAGGGAGGGAATTAAAATATACTTCTTTAAACCTCAGAATGCTCAAGTTATATTTATATTATAGTGAATGTTAGGCTAGGATTTTAGAAGCAGCTCGGTAGCATGTTCTCATGTTAAATATATGCATATTCTATGACTCAGCAACTCCGTTCTTTAGGTATACCCGGTAAAAAACCTTTATTCACCAAAAAACTGTGTAAGAACGTTCATAGGACGACTCCTAATCGCCCCATACTTAAATAGTGCAAATGTCCATCCACGGCAGAATGGATCAATAGCCACGTATTCACCCTACGGCACCTTTGAGAATGAACGGAACCTCCTTACATGCAAAACCACGGCTGGATCTCACAAAGGAGCAAAGGAAGGTTTTTGCACGACCCTGTTTACAGACAGCCCCAGGCAGGTCACACCCATGGACAGTGTCAGAATTCAGAGGGGTGCTGCCCTCACTGTGGGATGGAGCAGGACCATGGAGTGGGCTGGGCCCTCCACACTCTGTGTGCTGACTCCCTAACCCAAAGTGTGACTGTCTTTAGAGACAGGGCTTTTGGGAGGTAACTGTCAAATGAGGTCATGGAGTGGCCTTAACCCTATAAAACTGGTGGCCTTATAAGAAGAGGAAGAGCTCTCTGTCTCTCCCCGCCCTCCGCATGCCAGTGAGGACAGGACTGTGAGGCAGGAAGAGGTTCCTCGCCAGAACCCAACCCTAGCAGACCTAGACCTGGGACTTCCAGCCTCCAGAAACAGAAGAAAATAAATTTCTGCTGTCTAGAAGTCCCCCAGGTGTATTTTGTTATGGCAGCCCAAGCTGACTGAGACAGATGGTGACAGGTAGGAAGACTGGGGCAGGGGCTTGTAGGTGCCAGTCATGTTCTATTTTGGGTTTGGTTACGACAAGCGTGGTTAACTTTGTGAAAATTAAACAAGCTATAAACTTGGGATATGTATACTTTTTTTGCTATGTATGTTATACTTCAAAAAGTTTACTTTTTATTTTAGAAAAACATAAACGATCCCTGAAATATGATAAAGAGACAAATTTCCTATCTCTACATTGCTCCCATGGACCAAATTCAGAACAATTTGGGCAACAGAAAAAAATGAAGACAATGGATTATAAAACACTGAATTTCTAAAAATCTATGCATTCCTAGAGATCCAAGAGGGGAGAGGTAGAGGAGAGAGAGGAAAAGTGTGAAAATGAATTGCAAAAATAACTATTTGAAATGCTTTCTGAAATCGTAAAACATTCAAAATAACTCCTGGATCAAAGCGACCATAGTGGCCTGGATGTGGGACAGAGTCTAAGGAGATCACTTTGGAGCTTTATGGTTTAATGTCTGCTCTGCTCAGAGTTTTGGATTCGCATGGGGCCTGTAGCCCCTTTCTTTTGCCCAATTTCTTCCATTTGGAATGGGAGCATTTACTCAATGCCTATACCACCATTATATCTTGGAAGTAACTAACTCTTTTTTATTTTACAGGCTCATAGCTGGAAGGGGCTTATCTTGTCTCAGATAAGACTTTGGACTGTGGACAATTCAGTTAATGCTGAAATGAGTTAAGACTCAGGGACTGTTGAGAAGGGATAATTGCATTTTGCAATGTGAGAAGGACATAAGATTTGGGAAGGGCCAGGGGTCAAATTTTGTGGTTTAGATTTGTGTACCCACCCAAATCTCATGCTGAATTGGTGAGAGGCCTGGTGGGAGGTGACTGAATCCAGGGGGCCAACTTCCTCCTTGCTGTTCTCATGATAGTGAGTGAGTTTTCATGAGATCTGAAAGTTTTAAAGTGTGTTTTACTTCCCCCTTCACTCTCTCCTGCACCACCATGGGAAAATGTGCCTTGCTTCCCTTTCACCTTCCACCATAAGTTTCCTGAGGCCTCCCAGTAATGCTTCCTGTTAAGCCTGCAGAACTGAGTCAATTAAATCTTTTTTCTTCATAAATTACCCAGTCTCAGGTAGTTCTTTATAGCCATGTGAAGACAGACTAATATAATTGGAAAGTACACAGAGACCTAACTTTAGGTTCATTTCCAGAAGAGGGCCTGACCTGCTGCTCAGGGGTTAGTATTTCTTTCTTAGTCTTGTCTTTCTCATGAAGACACAGGTATACACAGTTTCTCCATCTTCACATCCAACTTCACTAATGGGTCATACTTTCCTTCTATTCCAAAATTTAAGCCAAATAAAAACTAGCCAGAACATTGGGCAATTGTTCTCCAAAACGGAAATAAGTCATTTATCTCAGCAGAAAGTATAACAACTCTGTTATGAGTTTATGGGTGAATCCAGGAATTGGCTTCCCTTTGGATCACCCCTCATGGCTCTAACTCTGCCCAGAAACAGAAAGTTCAAGCCCTGGCCAACCAAAGCCAAGAGCTGCCCTCAGTCCTCATTCCTTGCTGGAAAACGGACAGCCATATCCTTTTTCACGGAGGTGCAGAGGTCAAGTTAGTCACGGCTCAGCTCAGGATGTGGTCCTGAGGACGTGACTGACAGGTGGCAATTGTTACTGATGCCTTGTTGCTGTTCTTCTCCAATGACCATTGTCAGCCTCTGATTTATTCCCAGGCACCAGCAGCCAGGCTTCAGCCATCAGCCTCACCCAGCTGAACGCAGCTCCTGCTCTTGGACAGAGGAAGGTGGGTCTCAGGCGGGCAGCCACTCAGTCCCGCAACTCGGGCCCAGGCCACTGTGCTTCCTCTGGGCAGACCACTCTGTCCCTCGGTGAGCAGACTGGCATGTTAATGTCCCACTTGGATTTACTGAATTGACTCCCATCACCCTCCTATTCCTCTCTCTGTTCCTTCCCAGGACATAGTGATGCCTGAAGGGAGAAGCCTGTTCATGCCATCTGCTCCCCAGACACCAGCTCCAGTGGCGTGGATGCTGCTGCCTTCCAGGTGGCTGGGAGCCCACTCTCACGTTTGGGGGCTAATGTCTGTGGAAAGGGAGGGTGCTCAGTCCACATGGGATTTTGCTCCCCTGACACAGAGCACAAGGATGCTGTAAGCTGAGAGTGAAGTCACTGTCCACCTCCCAGAGGCCACATTGCAGCTCCAAATACAGAAAAGAGAGTGTCTTAAAGGAAGCCATTGACTCTCTTTGGCTGAGTTTATGGAAAGGAAAACGGTGCAAGCTGTCGATGGATCTACCATTCTGGGATCTGCAAGACACTGGCCCTCCTCTCACTGCTCCACTAGGCAGTGCTGCAGTGAGGACTCTGTGTGGGGGCTCCAACCTCACATTTCTCCTCTGCACTGCCCTAGTAGAGGTTCTCCATGAGGGCTCTGCCCCTGCAGCAGACTTCTGCCTGGACATCCAGGCATTTCCATGCCTCTTCTGAAATCTAGGCAGAAGTTCCCAAACCTCAACTCTTGACTTCTGTGCACCTGCAGGCCCCACACCATGTGGAAGTCACCAAGGCTTGGGCCTTGCACCCTCTGAAGCCATGGCCCAAGCTGTACCTTGACCTCTTTTAGCCACAGCTGGAGTCGGAGCAGCTGGGACACAGGGAAACTTGTCCTGAGACTGTACAGAGCTAGCGGGGCTATGGGCCTGGGCCATGAAACCATTTTTCCCTCCTAGGTCTCTGAGCCTGTGATGGGTGGGGCTACTGTGAAGATCTCTGACATGCCCTGGAGATATTTTGCCATTGTCTTGATTATTAACATTTGGTTCCTCTTATGCTATGCAAATTTCCACAGCAGGCTTTAATTTCTCCCCAGAAAATGGGTTTTTCTTTTCTACCACATGGCTGGGCTGCAAATTTCCCAAACTTTTATGCTCTGCTTCCCTTTTAAATACAAGTTCCAGTTTCAGATAATCTCTTTCTTTACACATATGAGTGTACACTTTTAGAAACAGCCAGATCACCTCTTGAAAGCTTTATTGCTTAGAAATTTCTTCTGCCAAATACCCTAAATCATCTCTCTCAAGTTCAAAGTTCCACAGATCTCTAGGGCAGGGGCAAAACGTCACCAGGTTCTTTGCTAACGCATAACAGAAGTGACTTTTTCTCTAGTTTCCAATAAGTTCCTCATCTCCATCTGAGATCACCTCAGCCTGGACTTCATTGTCCGTATCATTATCAGCATTTGGGTCACAACAATTTAACAAATCCCTAAGAAGTTCCCTCATCTTTGTCTTCTTCTGAGCCCTCCACACTCTTCCAACCTTTACCTGTTACCCAGTTCCAAAGTCACTTCCATATTTTCAGGTATCACTACAGCAATGCCCACTCCTAGGTACCAATTTTCTGTATTAGCCATTCTCTCATTGCTATAAAGAACTGCCTGAGACTGGTTTGTTTATTTATTTATTTATTTAGAGATGGAGTTTCACTCCTTTTGCCCAGGCTGGAGTAGAGTAGCACGATCTTGGCTCACTGCAACCTCCGCCTCCTGGGTTCAAGTGATTCTCCTGCCTCAGCCTCCTGAGTAGCTGGGATTACAGGTGTCCACCACCAGGCCCGGCTAATTTTTTGTATTTTTAGTAGAGACAGGGTTTCATCATGTTGACCAGGCTAGTCTCAAACTCCTGACCTCAGGTGATCCGCCCGCCTTGGCCTCCCAAAGTACTGGGATTACAGGCTATAGCCACCATGCCCAGCCAAGACTGGATAATTTATAAAGAAATGATGAGCTTAATTGGCTCATGTTTCCACAGGTTGTAGAGAATATATGGCTGGTGAGGCCTCAGGAAACTTACAATCATGGTGGAAGGTGAAGGGGAAGCAGGCATGTCTTCACATGGCCAGAGCAGGAGGAAGATGCAGGGAGAGGCATGTATTTTAAACAAGGAGATCTCAGGAGAACTCTATCAGAATAGCACCAAAGGAGGAAGTCAGCCCCCATGATCCAATCACCTCCCACCAACCCCCACCTCTAACATTGGGGATTACAATTTGACATTAGATTTGGGTGGGGACACAAATCCAAAGCATATCAGCCTGTTTGTAGTATTCCGCTCCCTGGACATCATGAAGGCAGGTGTGAAATTCTAACACTAAATGTTGGCGATGGTCTTAAAGTACCTACCTGTTGGTTGACAAGAGCAACTTTTAAGCATTGTAAATAGAGATCTGTTGAGGATGTCACTGATGTTGTCACCCAGCACTCTCTCTAGCCCCAAACACAACTGGATATCAAGATTTATAAGTTCTTAGATGGCTGTTGAGCAGCAGAAGTTAAGATATCCCAAAAAGGCTCCTGGCTTAAGCACATTTAAAAAAAACTAACAAATCAGTGTAAAATAATATTTTGTTAGAAGGACTCATCAATAGCTAAATCAGCTCTGAGCAGATTCTCCCAGTGAAGGCATCCCTGCTCTGGCTCCAGAGGACATGAAGGCTGCGTGGGCAAAGGCCGGAAGGAGAGACTGCCAGAAAAGGCCAGGGGAGGGGGCCACCAGAGAGGAGAGGGGAGAGGTGGGGGGAGAGGAGGGGGGAGAGGTGAGGGGAGAGGGGGGGGGAGAGGCGGGGAGAGGCGGGGAGCGGGGGAGAGGCGTTGGGGGAGAGGGACGCCAGGAGGGTCCGGAACAGCATTGCCGGTGCAGAGTCAGTCACTGGCACAAGGGAAGACCCAGGTCGCTGGGCTAGGATTGTGTCTTGGATTTGGGGTCCTGGCCTGGATTTGGGGTTGCAGGTTGGATTTGGGGTCCTGGCCTGGATTTGAGGTCCTGGGCTGGATGTGAAGTCCTGGCCTGGATTTGGGGTTGTGGCCTGGATTTGGGGTCGCCCCAGCGCCACCCATGCCCACCCAGAGCCGTGGACAACAGGACTTCAGGACAGGTCTGGACGCCGGCGAGGCTGGGGGCGCGGGCTTCGTGGACTTGGTGCGCGGGGTGGGGCCAGTTACCTGGCTTCCAGGGTCCTCGGCGCGGGTGTAGACGCAGCCTCCCGCACTTGGGGCGGTCACACCCTGCCCGGCCTGGGGCAGGGCCCGAGTCCCCACGAAGCCGCCCTGAGAGCGGCCCTGACACAGCCCACAGGCTCGGGCGGGTCCCTCCGGCCTCGGGCACGCGGGGTCGCCAGGGCAGGCGCCATCCAGCCGTTCCTCCCTTTCCGCCCGTTCCCGCCTGGTGCCTCGCGCGGCCTGCAAGTCCGTGCTCCCCGGGAAATATTCGGAGAGCGTTTCTCCAGCTGACGGCAAAAAAAAAACACAAAGTGAGGAAAAAATAAATCTGTACCACAGGGAAGTCGAGGACGCGGGAACACAGCGCCACGTTCCTCCGGAACCACTCGGTGCCTGCTTTCCCCAGGAAAACGCTGTGGAGGTAGGAAAAAAAAAAAAACACTAAATAAAAAACCATGTGTGGAGTGTGAAGAGCTCTGGGAAGGTTTTCGTAGAGGACACCAAGATGACAGACGCAGCAAAGCTTCAGTCATAAATAAAGCTCGGCTGACAGGGAACGGGGAGGCCAGGGGGCCAGGAAGGGCGGGCGGGGAGCGGGCATGGCGGCCCCTGCGGGGCGGGAGGAGGAGGCTGCGGCCACGAGAACAGCTCGGACGGGGCAGAGAAAGGAGGTTTCCAGTAAAAATAATAACGCCAGAGGAAAACCATAACTCAGGTGACACAGACAGAAATTTCCAGTAATAATAATCAGGTGATAGAGAAAGAAGGCTTCCAAAACGAAGAACAAGTGCAATAGATGAGTGGTGATTTCTCATCATAAATGGCAACTCAGGAGACAGAGAAAGGTGTCCAACCCTAAACTACAACACGATTTGGAGAAAGACAGGTGCTGTCATAAAGCAGAACTCAGGGGATGGGGAAGAGGGCCCCAGTCCCAAATGACAACTCAATGACAGAGAACAAAAGGTCAAACTAAAGTGATAAGAGAAAAAGGGTTTCCAACCATCACACAGATGAAGAGAAAGACTGATCACATAATAAAGTATTCAGTCATTAATACATGATAAACCCGGTGATAGAGAAAGAGGCTTAGTCACAAATTACTCAGATAATGGAGAAAAAAGCCTTATTCATATATGACTCAGGTGATACATCAAGAAAGGTTTCTTGTCATAAAGGATAACACAGCTAAAAGAGAAATAAAGGTTTTAGTAATAAGTGACAATTCATATAACAGAGAAAGAAGGCTTCTGGCCATAAGGGTAACTCATGTAATAGAAAAAAGTTTTAGTCATAAATAATAGAGAAAGAAAGGATTCTGACAGAAAATGGGAGAAATAGAAAGGTTCTAGGTAACAAATGGTAACTGAAATGATAGAGCAAGGTCACAAATAACAACTGAGGTAATAAGAAAGATTTCTAGTCATAAATAACACATCTGCTACAGAAATAAGAGTTTTAGTCATAAATTATAGCTCAGGTGATTCATAAAGTTATGTCTTAAGTGATAACTCAGGTGGTAGAAAAGGAAAGGTTTTGGTTATAAATTATGATCCAAGGGATAGAAAAACAAAGTTTTCAAGTTATAAATGATCATTTCGATGGTCAAGAAAGGTTGTCAGTCATGAATGAAAACTGGGTGAAGTTTTCCAGTCACAGGTTATAACTCAGGCAATGGACAGAGAAGGAAAGATTTTTGTCATCAGTCAACGCAGGTGAAGAAGGAATGGTTTTTCAATAAGAAATAACTCGGTTGGGTGAAAGAAGTCTTGAGGTCATGAATGATAATTAGGTGATAGAGAAATGTTCCAGTCATAAGGGTTAAATCAGATGCTAGAGAAAGAAAGGTTTTTAGTCATAAATAGAACTCAGCTGCTAGAAAGAATACAGCTACCAGTCATAATTGCTAACTCAGGTGAGAGAAAGAAATATTTCTGGTCAAAAATTGTAACCCAGGTGACAGAAAAGAAAGTGTCACTCACACATGACAATTCAGGTGATGAGGAAGGTTTCCAGCCACAGTGGTAACTCAGGTGCTAGGGCCTGAGTTATCATAAATGGTAATTTATGATTATTATAGGTATGATTTAAAAAGTTTCAATCAAAATTAAATAACTCAGGTGACAGACAAAGGTTTTCAGTCACAAGTGATACCTCAGGTGATAAAGAAAGGTTTTAGTAAAAAATGACCCAGAGGCAGTAGGAGAAAGGTTTTAGTCATAAATGATAACTCAGGGGAGAAAGAAAGAAAGCTTCCAGTCACAGATAACTCACATGAAAGAGAAAGGTTTTAGTCATAAATCATAATTCAGATGACAGACACTCAGACTCGGAGCTGAGGCCACCACAGTCAGCACAGGGTCAGGGCAGGGCCCAGGGCTGCTGGTGCTGGGGCCCTGGCTGAGCCGCCGGCTGTGCGTCTCTGGGGCGGCGCCGCCCTCTAGCGGGCAAGGGAAAGGGGTCCTGCAGCAGAAACGCCACAACGCGCTTCCTATCTGGGCCTGTCCGGGTCCGCCTGTCTGTCCACAGGCCTGTCTCCTCCTTCCTCCCCTCAGTCCCCAGCCTCCTCCTTCCACCTGGGTTCGAGGACCTGGGCAGCGTGGGGCGTCCCCCATCTCCTGTGAGAGAGCCCTCAGACCCCTCTTTCATTCCCTTGGGGGGCACGGGGACCCCCTGTGCATCCCATTTGTTCTCTGGCTGGCATCACTGTCCTCACTCACAGGCGGCAGTGCCAGGGGCTGGGCACTGGCTGGGAGGGCCTGGGTGCAAGTTGGTTCTGGTCCTTGGGCCCATGCATGGGGACCTGAGGGCTGCCCCCAGCACCCCCTTCTCCTGCCCCTCCTCAGGGCACATCCACCTCCCTCTCAAGGGCAGCCGCTCTGGACTCCTTCCGGAACTGCCTGGACATCCCCAGGCCACTCTGGCGGGGCCTTCCTTAAGGGCCATGGCCTCAGCAGCTGTGTCTCTGAGGTCTGAGGACATGACCTCGTCCCTGACCAGTGACCACAGGGCACAGTGGGAAAGGTGTGAATCACCCTGTGCACGCCATGGCAAATGGTGCAGATGGGGCCTTGACTGCAGTGGGAGGTGGAGGGGCTGGAAGGGAACAGGGCACAGGCGTGGCTCTGGATGGCAGCTCTTCTGAGGCCACGCTGAGGAACGGGTGCCCAGCGGCTGCCCATGGCCTTCCGTGACTGTGAGCATTGTTTACCAAATGTTTCTTTAAAGAGCCAGACTGCAGACAGTTTAGGCTTTGTGAGCCGTGACTTCTGTCAGCCCCTTGACGCTGCTGCTGTTGTTCAAACCAAGTGTGGCCGTGTCCAGAAAACTTTGCTCATGGAACCAGCTCCACCCTGGAGTCACCCAGACACCTTGGGCTGCTGCTGTGTGTCCCCACACCTGGAACAGGCCAGACTCAGGCTGAGGGCTGTAGCTCGCTGACCCTGGGTCCAGCCAATCAGGAAGGTGCTGTCCCGGGCCACAGCAGCTGGTCCAGGGACCCGAGGTGTGCATTCTGGACTCAGAGGTGCCCTGTCTAGCTTGAGGGGCTGATGCCATTCCCTTCTCTACCCCAAGATACGAGCAAGGAAGCATGGAGCCCTGGGGCTGCTGACTATCATGCATGACCATGAGCGAGGCTGGCTTGAGGATGAAGGCAGCATCGAAGGCAGAGTGGAGGGAATTGCACCTGGAAATGTCATCATCTCACCAAATGAAACACGGACGACGGCTCCTACTACCAGCCACGAAAGTTCAGAGTCCAGACTTACCTCCCCGCCATAAAGAACCAGAAACCCAGGAGAGACACATGGAAAAGCTGTTGTAGACACTGGTAGCAGCAACAGGGCTGTGATGTGGGGGCCCTACCATCACATCACCTGGATGTGATTTGTGGAGTCTGATGCAGAGGGGCAAGCATTGCCCAGAAGCCTGTCCGGAGAGGAGGCACAGAGGTCAGAGTTCAGCAAGGACAGGGCTGCTGGAACTTGGGGGCAGAGTACCAGAGAGCCAGAAACCAGAGAGTGAGCTCCAGGCAGCGGCATGGGCCTTCGGACGAGTGGGATAAAACTCCTCAAGGCCAGGCAGAAAACAGCTCCTGGGAAAAGGATAGTTACAACTGGTCCTCAGTATCACAGGGGATTTCAGATACCAAAAGTCCATAGATGCTTAAATCCCTGCTATAAAATGGTGTAGTATTTGCTTATAACCTACACACATCCCCCCCATGTACCTTATACCAGGGGTCCCCAACCCCTGGGCCACACACCGGGGAGGTGAGTGGCAGGCGATGGCAGGTGAGCATTACTGCCTGAGCTCCTCCTCCTGTCAGGTCAGCAGCAGATTTTCACAGGATCATGAACCTCGTGGTGAACTGCACATGCAGGGGACCAAGGTTGGGTGCTCCTTATGAAAATCTAATGCCTGATGATCTGAGGTGGAACCGTTTCATCCTGAAACCATCCCACCATCCCCAACCCCTAGGTTGGTGGAAAAATGTCTTCCACAAAACTGGGTTCCCTGGTACCAAAAAGGCTGGGGACTGCTGCCTTATACCATCTCTAGATTACTTCTAATACCTAACACAATGTAAATGCTATGTAAATAATTGTTACGCTATTTTAAAATTTGTATTGTTTTTTCTTGTTGCATTGCATTTTTAATTGCTTTTTCCCCAAATGTTCTCAATCGGTGGTTGGTTAAATCCACAGACACAGAACCCACAGATACAGAGGACAACTGTACCAAGAAGCGGTAAGCAAAGTGATCCACTGAGCTTACACAGGGCAGGAAGCACTCCAGGTCCTGCAGCCAGAGTCAGGAGGGCTCGGCATATACCAAGAACAAGAGTATACAAGGATCAAGAGTGGATACCCAGAGAAGCCACGTCTTGAAAGTGGGCTAAACCAGCTCCAGAGGAGAAGCTACTTGAGACTTCCCAACAAGGCTTGAAAACAAGACTTAAGGGCATACATGGACCCACAAGTAACCAAACTACCTGCTAGAACGAAGCTGAACACTCTTTAAAGGAAGACAAAACTAGCCCTCAACAATATAAGGTTTACAATGTCTGGCATCCAGTAAAAAATTACTAGATATGTGAAGTAGCAAATCGTGATATATAAACTGAAGGAAAGAAAATTCAGTCAGGAGAAATAATCCAGAAATAATAAAGATGATGAGATTAGAATACAAGGACATTACAGAGTTTAGAGAAATGCTTGTTTTATGCTCAAGGATATAAAGGAAAACACGAATGTAAGTAAAAAGGGAGATATAACAAAAAACCAAACAAGTTCTAGAAATGAAAAGTAAACTACACAAAATGAAAATCTCACTGACAGGACAGCAGATTAGACATTGTAGAGAGAAAAAAGATTGTAAACTTGAAGACAGGAATAGAAAGTATTCACACTGGAAGCAAAGAGAAAAAAGACTAAAAATAAATGAACATTTCAATCACCTGTGTGACAATATCAACTGGTAGTTGTTAGCCACATGTGAGCATTTCAAATGTGGCTAGCATAACAGAGAAGTTGAACTTAAATTTAATTTTAATTAATTTATGCAGCTACCTGTGGTTAGTGGCTACCACATCAGACAGTATAGTCTTAGAGCAACCGAAATAATACAACAAGATATATAGGAAGTAAATCCATAGTAGAGATAAAATGGAATACTTCAAAATATTCAATTAATCCAGAAGGCAGGAAAAGAGGTAACAAAGAACAATGAATAGCAAAAATGGTGAATACTCTAAATAAAGGCAGTCTGTCAGACTGGATAAAAATATGAGACCCAACTATATGCTAACTACCACAAACTCACTTAAAATATAAAAGCAGATAGGTTAAAAGTCAAAGGATGGAAAATGAGATACCACGTAAATGCTAATCAAAGCCAGCGTGGCTAACCTAGTATGGAAGTAGACATTAGAACAAGGGATAAAAGAGGAAATCCCTTGATAAAGCACCAATTTACAATGAAGACAATAGTCCCACATGTTTACGGCCCGACTGCTCCAAAATACAGTGTAGGAGCCGATGGTGCTGAAAGAAGACAGGCAAATCCACGCTCACAGTGGAGGTTCCAACACTTCTGTCCTAGCAGTTGACAGAGTAGGGGGAAGAAAATCAGTGACAGGCCATGACACCCGACTGGCATGTAGGAACCACTGTGCCCGACGGCAGGAGGTGCATTCTTTCCAGAGCACGCCACGTGCTGAGCCACCAAATAACTCTCAATACATTTAAAAGATTTAGAATAATACAACATGTTATCTGACCACAACCAATTTAAAGAAAATCAGTAACAGACAGCTATCTGGAAAATCCCCAAGTATTTGGAAACGAAACAGTTCTCTTCTAAATAACCCATGGGTCCAAGAAGAAATTACATGGGAAATTGGAAAATATTTTGAACAGGATGAATGAAAAGTCACACATTTCCATCTATCTGCGGGAAGCAGCTGTGCAATGTGCAAACAGAATGTTTTCAATGCTGAGAAACAAAGCTCTCAACCAAGGGGCTCAGCTTCCACTTTAAGAAGCTGGGAAAAGGACAAATCTAACATACGTAGAAGGAAGAAAAGAAAGTTAAAGGCCAAATTAATAAAATAGAAAACAAACAATAGATAAAATCTCTGAAACCTAAAGCTGGTACTTGAATGAAAGTGGCACATCGCTCCAGAGCTTACAGACAGAAGGAAAGAGGCCAAGACATCCACTATGGCATTTTTATTCAACTTCATACTTGTCATGGCCTATGCAGCAAGGCAAGAAAATGGGGGAAAAAAAAAAAAAAAGCATACAGATTAAAAAAATAAGCAAATTGTCTTTATGCACAGCTGGCACAATTAAGTGCATAAAAAATCGTTAAGAACGCTATCAAAAAACTACTAGAATATGTTTAAAAGTTTTATTTCTATACTGAAATTGCCATTTTCAACCTCTATTTCTTAGTAAGGTTGTGCTGTGGTAGGTCTCTGAACTCGGGGAAGTACTTTGTTATCAGTTGATCTCTTATCCCCATTTTGCAGAGGTCATGCAGTTAAACACAACAATCATCCTACTGTTGACATGTGAAATTCCCTGAATTCCCACTCTGGTTAATAGCCTGAAAGGACTTCAAGGACACAGCCTGGTTTCCCTGCCACAGGTTATCTTATTTTCAGGAACTTGACACCTGTGATGACTCCATGATAAGTCCCTGCCACTGCCAAGTCCCACCACATCTAGTGGGCCTGCCTGAGACGCACGAGCCAGCAGCCTCCAGAATTCAAGTGCGGTTCCAGAAGTGGCGTAAATGAAATGGCACGTTTATCACTTATCTATCTTTTGATTGATTTTATATAACAAGCAAATCAAACAGCACAAACTCAGATGGCCTGAGCTGTTTGGAGCCAGCAGATCTCATCTGAGCACAGAGTGGGCTCCACAAGGCTGACCTCCATGACCTCGGTGTCCTGTCAAGACTTGCCCAGTGATACTGGAGCTGGGGTCCACAGCACCTCACCCACGCTCACCCTCCACAGCTGCAGGGAGCCTTCTGTGATGCCTTCCAAGCTATGTCCTTCTCGGCAATTCAGGTTTGGCAATTTTTTCTTTTCTTCTGCAGCAAGAATACTGCACCTTTTGTCTTCTAGACATGTGTCTGTCTGTGATGGTTAATACTAAATGTCTATCGGATTGAAGGATACAAAGTATTGATCCTGGGTGCGTCTGTGCGGGTGTTGTCAAAGGAGATTAACATTTGAGTCAGCGGGCTGGGAAAGGCAGACCCACCACCAATCTGGGTGGGCACAATCAAATCAGTTGCCAGTGCGGCTAGAACATAAACAGGCAGAAAAATGTGAAAAGGCAAGATGGGCCTAACCTCCCAGCCTACAACTTTCTCCTGTGCTGGCTGCTTCCTGCCCTTGAACACCGGACTCCAAGTTCTTCAGTTTTGGGACTCGGAGTGGCTCTCCTTGCTCCTCAAGCTTGCAGATGGCCTAATGTGGGACCTTATGATCATGTGAGTTGATACTTAATAAACTCCCCTTTATATATGTATCTATCTATTGCATTAGTTCTGTCCCTCTAGAGAACCCTAATACACTGCCTTTACTCTCAGATGAGTCTTTTGGCTTATTCACTATACCCCACCCCAACGGTTTTAAATTTCTCGAAGAACTTCTGCGTATGAAGGCTGCATGCCACTGTGGACCCCAAGCTGACTCCTGGAGAGTGGAGGTGGGGAGCTGTTAGGGTCGTACCCACTGGTGAAAAGATCCTTTAACAGCACCGACGTGCAAGGACTGGGCCCACTTCTCACCCTGCCACCCCCAGGGCCTAGCAAACGGCGCAGTGACCAGAACCTGCCTATGCCTCGGCCTTGGTGATCCTCCTCCTGAATCTGCACCTGGGTCGCTGGCACCTTCCCAGCTTCTTCTGGAGATGCAGTTACACCATAAGGTCCTCATAGCATAAATCAGACTTAAAGTTAAGTAATCATGTGAGTAATCTTCAGTAAAATTAAAAGCACTTGGAAGAGATACTTAGAATCAAAACAAGAAAATTCTAAAAAATATTTTAATACTTAAAAAGTTCTAAAACAAAATGTAACATGTTCTTTCGAAAGTGAATTTCACATGCAAAGCATTAATGATATTTATTTTAGTGTGAGATAAAAGCAAAACATAATATTCTGAGAGACCAGTAACTGACCCATTTATTTTATATTCTATTAATGTGAATCCTCGTTAGAGATGTGATAACGTTATTGCACAAACAAAACCATGGGCAGAAACATCTCAGCAATGCAGGGTGCCCACACTGGGTGACAAGGGACATTCGGCATGCGTTTGCCTGGAACACTCAGAGTCTGCACTTTTCCTGCAAATGGGACCATGTCTGATGATTTATTATGAAAGAATACTTTACCGACCCTTCTTTTCTCAGTTGGTATAATATAGAAATAGACTTTTCTTATCCATTAAATAGTCTTGAAAACATTTTTGCATTAAATCAAACGAGCTGATATCAGAAAGCAACTGCCACCTTCCACCTGCAGTAATGTGTGCATTTTTAATGCTATGATTATATGCTTCTTTAGGATGACAAAGTTTCTCTTCTGGCTTCTGTAACACCTGCATTAATCTTCCTTTTTTGCTGTTAAACAAAACTTGTTGGCATTACGCATCCCATCCACTGCAAGTGGGCTGGGAACAAACACATTTCGATGGTTCTTCACAAGAAGACAAACCATCTGAAGTATCTTTTACAAACAGTGAAAATGACAAGAGGTTTGTCTCTCAGTATGCATTTTAAAACAACATAAATAAAACATACTTCTTTTAACAAAGCCTGGCCTTGGTGGCTTTTAGCTTGCAGTCTAAGCAATGTTTGCAGAAGGGATTCCCTGGGAGACGGCCATGTGGGGCCACCTGACTTACTGGCTGTGTGTTCTCCATGGGAAAAGCACAGATGGGGAAGCCCAGGATCAGACGTAAGCTGCAAGCTTCTTTCGTTCTTCAAACTGCTTGTCCACTGCCAGAGACAGGGCTTGGAGGAACCCCTCTATGGTGACGGTGGGGGCCTGGAAGGTACACGGTCATCGCTGGAAGGGCTCAACTCACTGTTAGTGGGGCCACCTGGCATCCACAGCCCCTGCCGCCACCCACAGTGCAGACAGTGCAGAAGGGGGTTGCAGCTGATGGGCTGAGCAGTGAGTGCGCACCACACACATCCAGGGCGCAGATGAGCCATGCCCTTTACTTCAGAAAAGGCGAACAAGGTGGCTACGTGACCCTCCCCCCGTCCTACAGGTCAGAAACAGCCGCGGGGGTGGGCAGGGGGGCACCAAGGCAGCCACCCACACACTGAGAAGGATGAGAAGCTGTTGGGAGCAGACCCTGGAGTCCTTTCCAAAGGACCCACCCTATGTCCCGGGCTTATAACCAGAGAATTCCCATGGTCCCGGTGCCCAGAGCTGTCACCTCCCTGCCTCAAAAGGCTCCCACTCATGGTCCATGGCCACTGTCACCTCTGTGCTGAGCACCGTGTCCAGCTCAGAGGCTGCTACTGACCAGAGCCTGGGTCACTTCTGATTTGAAAGGAACCATTCCAAGATGGGGGTTTTCTCTTCTCAGATGTAAGTGTATCTGCTCTGCCAGACACTGAGTCCTTACCCCAACCAGCTGCTGGGCACAGTGCAGGAGAGGGGTGAGTGCCCCGGGCCGAAGCGTCTGCAACGGGCCCAGCACCCAGTGGGTGAAGCTGTGGCTCCAGGTCCTGCTCTGTGTGGGCTGAGCCCAGACTGCAAGAGCACAAACCTCTGGCGAGGCCAGCGAGGACCCCGGCCATGAGCTCAGCACACCACAGAGGCAGACGTGCACGTGTGTGCATGCATGCGTGTGAGCAGAGGCACGTGGCATAGCCGCCTCTCCCAAAGGACTTGACAGCCCCAGTGTTTCGGTGCCAAGGTCAGCTCCTCCTCCTGCCCCAGGACCCTGTGGTTTGGAAACTGAGATAAAATAAGGCTGATACCCCAGGGCTACTAAGTGGAATTTCCAGCGAGGCTGAGACCTGTGGACAGGGTGGGTGCTGGAGGACAGCAGTGGAGACTCACCTGGACATACAGCGCGTGAGCCAGAAAGGGGAGTTTTCTCAGGACCCGGCCGCTGAGGCCTTTGCTCTTCCTGTGTCAAGAAAACCCAGTTCAGAGACAGCAATTTACACAATCACATGTTTCAGAACTAATTTTCCTCATTGGCTAAGGCATCCCTGGGAACACAAGCCAAAGCACCCCAGGCACACCCTGGGGCTCACAGGGCACTTCCTGCCCCTCACTGGTCTCCTCAGCCTTGTCCTGTGAACATCCCTTTGCCGGTCTCTCCCCGTCCTCAGCTCCTGCTCGGGAGGCAGTGTCCTCGCTGCTCTGAAACACACCCAAGGCACACCTCTGTGCCCTGGCCCAGGGCCAGCATCCTCGCGCTCAGGGAATGCATCACCTGCCTGGGAGCACCAGGCGTAGGGCACGACGCAGCGGGCACATGGTCAGGAGGCACAGATTCCCCAAATAATGGGTGGATTCACATCTTCAATTTTTGTAGAAGTCTCTGAACTGTTCTTCGTTCTCATCTTAACTGATTTAAATCTCTTCAACGGATAATCCAAATCCTTAAAAAATACTGCATTCTTCATGTTATCCCTTATTTAAAGCCTTCCACACTATTGCCAACTTCAAAATAAAATTAAAACTCTGGCCAGAAACCCAAGGCTCTGTCTACTCCACCCCCCGCCTCTCCGGCACCTCCCTAGCCTTTGCACTGCAACCCACTAGGAGGTTACCTGAACACACTGCTCCAGCAGCCTTCCTGATTTCTCTCCTGTTGGAACCAAACTCTATCCTTCAAGGCACCATATCATTTTCCCCATCTTCCCTTCCACCCTCTCCGGACCCCCAAAGCCATTTCCTTTCTGTGGACTCTGCGAATCCTTGGAAGTGCCGTCAGCCGTAGGGTCGCAGGCTTCCAGTGCATGAGCCAGCGCCCTCCGGGCTCACGGGTTACACGTTTGGAAGGAGGTGGCTGTGCTGAGTGTTTCTGCTCACATGCGTGCACGTGCGCGCACACGTACATGCACGTTCACACCTGTACTGGGTGTTGAGAGTTCACACCCAGAGCCCTCCCTGGTCTCCTCAAAGGAAACAATGACTCCCTAGTTAATATCACAAATGGATTCGTCCTGATTACAAAAATGAGGTCAATTTGCACCTTGAAATTTCATTCAAAAGAAGGCTCAATTTTGACACGTTGTTTTCAATGAAGCCGATCATCTCCAGTTCTCGGAGGGTCAGCAGCTGCTGGCGAGGGTATATGATCTGACACTGGGGAGACAGAGGCACAGGCGGTTAGCAGAGTCCACAGAGGCCTGAGCGTAGGCACCATCGGCAAGAGGGACAGCACCTGCAGGTAAAGTGTCAACCATGTCACGTCTCACAGAAATCCAGACAGTGATGACTCAAGATGCACAGCTGCACTAGTGAACAAGCTTGCTCTCTCATGCCCCTCAGCGTACACATTCTGCTTTTTCAAACAAATACAAATAACGGAACATGCCTCAGAAACCAGTAGCAACACAGCCTCCTCTGTGTTTCGGGCCAAAACGTTTCCTCCCTGTGTGTCAGGAAGGGAAGGGACCTGGAGGCACTCAGTCCACTCTGTCACCTTCGGAGACGTCAGAGCCCACAGTGGGCAGAGCTGGGATTCAGAGCCAGGACTTCCACTGACTTCCAAAGCAGGGTCCTAGTTTGTCTGTTTTAAGGGTGAGGCTTGTTTGGCGGCACGACACAGTGTCTGACTGACCGAGGAGCTGGGCACCAGAAGTTCACCTCAGAGATCAGTTTTCTTAGAAGTCATGCTTTTCCAAGTAGCCTTGCCAACAGTCAGGTGGGCACACTGATTTACTATGACTGAATTCCAATATGAACCGTTCTGACTCAGGAACCAGGAGAAGGAAGAAAACTGCATTGTCTGAACATTTTGGAGGTTTGTTGAGGGGTGTAAGCAAAATGAAGACACACTGTCTGTGCCTGGAGTGCTTGGGCCTCCCCTCGACACCTCTCCAGGCCCTGCTGGCCTCAACAGTGCAGGGTCCCCACTTCCATGCCCACAGCTTTCGAGACCAGATCAATATCCACCGTGGCATCTGCATGTCTGAATTTCGTATAAACTGCCTAAAATAAGAAACTACCCCATCACTGGGCACGGTGGCTCCCACCTGTAACCTCAGCACTTCGGGAGGCTGAGGCAGGCGAATCACTTGAGGTCAGGAGTTTGAGACCGGCCAGGCCAACACGGTGAAACTCTGTCTCTACTAAAAATACAAAAATTAGCCGGGTGTGGTGGCTTGCACCTGTAATCCCAGGTACTCACGAAGCTGAGGCAGGAGAATTGCTTGAACTCAGGAGGGGGAGGTTGCAGTAAGCCAAGATCGCACCACTGCACTCCAGCTCTAGGCAAGAGTGAGACTCTGTCTCAAAACAAACAAACAAAAAACCAACAGAAAAACCCTACCTCTGTCCTACACTGTCCCAGAAAAAGTCCATCCCTCTTAGCTAAAACTTTAAACATCCCCTAGATTCACAGCACAAGTGTATGAGTGTATAAATGTCACATTGCGAGGCTGGAACCCACACTGAAGGTGTGTGAGGACCCCCAACACACACAACTTCCTCGCAGGATCTGCTATCACGTGGGCTCCTTGGCAGCAAAACTGCTGTAAAATCAGTCTTCAGATCACTGGTGTTCTCCAGCCAAAGCTCCACAGAGCTCCGTCTCCTTTCCCCAACCCCTGAGAAAACCATGCCCGGACAGTGCTGACCCAGGCAGGCCCCATGGGTCCATGGCTGAGACCAGTTCCCAGTCCAAGCAGGCAGTGCCGTCCTTGTTAAGGCCCCTGCTCTGTGGTACCCACAAGTGAAAACAATGGCATTAAACTCATCACTGTTTAAATCCCCATTCACTGGTTTGCTTGGTTACTGTCCAACTCCCCTAAACGAAAGGTCCAGGTATGCTCCCGCAGGATGATTTGTCTGGGACAGGCCTGTTCCCACAGGGGCTAGAGCAGCAGAAACACAAGCATGGGGCAGTTCCCTGTTAGCCTGACTCACACACACCACACGCATCACTGTGCCCATGGCGAAAGTGTTCCAGACTCACACTCACCACATGCACCACGGTGCCCCTGGTGACAGCATCCCTGACTCACACTCCCCGCACGCGTCATTGTGCCCAGGGCGATGGTGTCCGACTCACACACACCGCACGCGCCACTGTGCCCAGGGCGACGGCGTTCCTGACTCACACCGCACGCGTCACTGTGCCCATGGCGACGGCTTCCCTGACTCACACACACTCCCCGCACGCGTCGCTGTGCCCAGGGCGACGGCGTCCCTGACTCACACACACTCCCCGCATGCGTCACTGTGCCCAGGGTGATGGCGTTCCTGCCTATCATCACAACAGGCGACTCAAGAACATGACATCACATGGACCCCGTGACCACAACTGCCAGTTCGTACTATGCCCTTACTTGCTCTTTCAGGTAAGGATCCAGGCCCGCAAGAGGCAGGGCATTGGAAAAGCCCAGAGTAAGCTGAGAACCAGGATTTGTGCAGCCAGCCTGGTGAGCACAGCCGGTCACTGATGTGCCCTACATTGATTGGTACCTCAAATAATGAACAATGATGACTGTATTGTGCCAAAAGAACAAAAATATTGAGTCGGTGGCCCTAGTTTCAACTATCAGCTCAACCTGTCACATACAAAACTAGTTTTCAATTTAAGAAGGGAGTTAATGCGTATGTTGAAATCCTCCATACTGAAACAAGCTTATTTTAAGCTATCTTAATTAAGAACACATAAGAAATCCATTTGTATCAACAGGAAAAAAAAGATAAACGTACCTTCATCAGCTCTTCCAAACAAGAGAGGTAGATTTTGAAGATGGCTGCTGCAGAGGGCGGCCCAATGTACTGCTTAATGTCAGCTCTGTCCACGAAGGCCACGTCGATCTTCTCGGTGATGTTGGAAGTGGTCAGAATCACGACATTGGAATGCCTGTTGTGGCCGAGAAGCAAGCACCACAGTCATCATGGCTGTCAGCGACCCAATTCTATCCTGTCTGGCAAGGGGGTTGGCAGGACGATGACCAGCAGGCTGCCAACAGGAAGGAAAGGGGCCTTGTGCCAACACAGGTCACACAGATGCCCCCAGCCTTTGCTCTTGCTGCCACTTGGCCTTCCGGGAATTCTCCTACAGCCCCACTTGGCTCATTCCCTCACTGTCTTCAACCTTGGCAAAGATCTCACTTTTGCACAGTGTTCCTGCCTATGCCACCTACTGTAGGCTCTGGTGCCCACTATCCACCTGGGCATGGCCATTCATCATCCCTGGACACACCGTAGAGCTGGGTTACTTCCCGTGTTTATGATCTGCTTTCCCCTCTAGTGTCGAAACTCCACAGAAACAGCCCATTGTCTGGTCTCAAGGGCCCAGCATGAGCCAGCACAGAGCAGGCACAAGGTGTCCCCAGGGAGCATGCTGTGCAGGCCTGGTGGGGCTTGGCTGCATGTGTGGCAGTGCTGCCCTTGCTGCCTGGGGAAGGTTAGCTTCACCTAGACCCTGGACAAGGGAGGGCAGGCCCTGTGCCTGTGAGCCAGGGTGAGTTAATCAGAGGCAGGGCAGGGAGCATATGGATCCCCGGTAGAGACAACAAGGTACAGAGGCCGGGTGGGCTCACAGCTGCTCAGTCCAGCACCAGGAGGGTGCGGCTGCAGGAAGGGCCAGAGGGAGGCCTAGGCCTGGCGATCACGACCCAGGGGCTGACAATCCAGAGACGCAGGAGTAGACAGGACTGGCGGGGGAAAAGGAAGAGTCCTCTAGAGAGGGGCTGGAACCAGGAGCACGAGGGAGTGAAGGCAAGAGAGGCAAGGGTGTCTCCTTGTTTCCTCCTGAGCCACACGTCCTTGTGACTGACAGGGAAGTCACGGTGACCTCCATCCTCTGGTTGAGTGGTAGGTGCACAGTGAGGCCGTCAGTGTCATGCAGAATCCCAGAAGTGAGGGATTTGGGGCCCAATGAGCAGTGTGGGAGTGTGCCTGACATCCTGGGCATCTAAGCCGTGATGTCTGGTCACAGGTGGATGTACAGGTCTGGGATTCCCCCCACAGAACCCTGAGCTACGCTGAAGGGGCACACACCAGGAACACACACATGCCAGGAGAGAAGGCCTCAGCCAGGCTGTGTAGACTCCTCCCTGCGGAGAGATGCCAGCAGCATAAACCAGGGAGACAGGAGAATGGAGGCCAGGGAGGGAGGCACAAAGAGACTCAGGGAAGGGGCCATCAGGGTATCAGCGCTGTGCAAAGTTCCAGAAAGAGAAACGTGAGCACTCGTGTGAATGCGGGGCTGCGGGGCTGTGGTGGGGGTAGGAGCCAGATTGCAGCAGACTGAGGGACAAGCCGGGTAGGGAAGGAAGTGGACACAAGGAGAAGGAAGTCAGAGGCAGGGAAGGCCCCCCTCCAGGACCTGCACACTCCTGCAGCTGACCCCAAGACGAGCGCTTCTCAGGAAGCCAGATACGTTCTCTGTGGTGAGACAGTGGTCATGGCCTGGACAAAATGTTCCTCTGCACAGTTCAGTTTGCTGTCATCCCACACTCAACAATCCAGCTTCTGAGAATGCCGGGGACTCCCCAGGCACCCTGAGGGCAGAAAGAGCACTTCGGAGAAGGAACCTGAGTCCTGGCTGAGCACCACACAGGCACAGACAGGTTCTAGCTTGCCCATCACTTCCTTGGGAATTTGGCCAGCAGCTGTCCCTCCTTAAGCTTGATCAACTTGGGCTACACTGACAACAGGCCCTGGTCCTGTGAGGCTGGACTGTGGAGATGTGGACCATCCGCCCATGAAGCTTTCTGTCCTGGGCCAGCAGGGCGAGCAGGGGACAGCCATTCATCTACGAGCTGCACCAGTTGGTGCAGACACTGGGTGGGATAGGAGAGAAGTGGGCGGTATAAGGCCTGAATGTAGCAGTTCTTCATTTCATGCTTTTCTGTGCTACATAAAATTCTTAGCATGCCTGAGTTTTCTTTTACGTTTTTTTTTTTTGAGACAGAGTCTTGCTCTGTGGCCCAGGCTGGAGTGCAGTGGTGCCATCTCGGCTCACTGCAAGTTCTGCCTCCTGGGTTCACACCATTCTCCTGCCTCAGCCTCCCAAGTAGCTGGGACTACGCCCGCCACCACGCCCGGCTGATTTTTTTTGTTTTCACTAGAGATGGGGTTTCACCCTGTTAGCCAGGATGGTCTCGATCTCCTGACCTCGTGATCTGCCCACCTCGGCCTCCCAAAGTGCTGGGATTACAGGCGTGAGCCACCATGCCCAGCCTTCTTTTACATTTTTAATAAACTAAAAACAATTTATTTAAAAAGCATTTACGATATGCTGCCTCCAATGTGGAAAAGGAGTCAATACTCAATGCCAAATGAATTTTTAGGTAAAAGAACTGGGGACTAAGATCTAGAGTTGTACAAGTATCACGCATTTCTTTGCAACAAACTTCTCATCACTTCTCAGGGAAAATCGCTGCATGTCCTGGTTACCTTTTAATCTGATCAATTTGGGTCAAGACGGCATTGACCACGCGGATGGCATCTGATGGCTCAGTGCCCGCTCTGCAGGCATTTCGGGCAGCTGTGAGACTCTCCACCTGTTGGGAGGGAGCAATGGGGTCAAAAAGGACAGGGCCTGGCACCTCACAGGCAGCTATGGGGATACGTCCCCCTGAGCACGTGAAAAAGTTGAATGAATGGGTGTTCCCATGCCTAGCCTGCAGATGCTGCGGGAAGGTGGAAAGGCGCACAATGCAGGGAGGGCTAGAGGGCGGACCGGCCGTAGGAGGGCAAAGCCAGGAGCATCAGCAACAGGCTGTGTCCCCACAACAGCAAAAGGCGATTGTCATGAATGTCCTTATCTGGAAATGCCTACCTCATCAATCAGCACAAACACCAGAGCGTCTTTATCATCAATCAAATCCTGAATCTTCTGAAACATCTTGGTTACCAGCTTGCCACTCTGGAACCCAAACACCCTTTTAGTGTCAACGTGCAGGGACCACACCGCCAGGTGCACAGGGGGACCCTGACGTGGCCTGCTGCCCCGGTTGTCCCCACAAGCCCACTGTCTCCTGACGGCCCCTCAGAAAGCTCCCTAAATCAGAGAAGCCAGGGCAGCATGCGAGGAGGCCAGCCTAATACTCTTGCCCTCTGCTTTGAATGCCAGGGTGCTGAGACCTGAGACCATACCTGCCCTGCCCAGGGCGGCACAGTGAGGGTGACCTGTACCTCTGCTTTACCTGTGTGTCCTCTCTGATGAGGAAAAGAGACAGACCACAGATGCAAACGGGCTGGGATGCATTCCTCACAGGCTCTCCGGTGCCCTGTGTGCCTGGTCCCACCTCACCTCCCCAGAGGGATGTGCGGATGCCAGGTGACTTGGGCACCGCTCCTCAGACATAAGAATCACCTGTGACATCACTTTGTCTGACCCCCTCAGCTCACAGCGCTAGGGCGCATGAGCACCGAGGACATGTGTGGCAGGGCTGCAGTCCCCTGAGTACCAGTCCTGCCCTCCTGAAAGTCCATCAAATGCCCTATCCCACCCAGTCGGAGGTCTTGGGAGAACCAAGGGAGGGTCCCCGGGCGGCCCAGCTCCGGAACCTTCTCTGATCACAGTCAGCCCTGATCCTCACACACCTTTCCCACCCAGTTCTCTCCTGAAGCTTCTGGAGGAGGATTTGCCTAATATACATGACATTTTTTCAGCTACACAATCCAGATAATTAGAATATTTAACTTACTTCCGAAAACCACTTAGAAAAGAGGCTGTGGCTGTTTATTTCAATTAATTGGCCATACCGGTACCTGAGACAGAAAAAAGGAGTTGAGAGAATTACTAATCGGTCCTGTGGATCCTCAGCGACAGCTATTCATGCATTTTGAATGCAACATCTCGAGTGTCCAGCATCGGAGGAACTACAGCTACTGACAAAGAAACAAGGAATCCAGCCCTCTGTGTATTAAATAATTATGAAAAAGTCTAACAAGATTCAACCAGTAGTTCTAGACTGTACCAATTAAGTTAAAGAGTAAAAATTCCTATTTTAAATCTATTTACAAATTATATTTCTATGTTTAAAAATACTAGCAGTACTAATATAACATAGAAAACAAAACAGAAGCATCAAGAGCTTTTGGCAGAAGCTGAGCATTTTTCCCTCCTTCCACAGAACCCTAAAGAGCACGATAATCTGCCTTCCAGCACAGACCCCAGAGCCCAGGAATGCTCAGGTGGTCCAAAGTTAACCTTAACACACACAGACAGACTGGAACCCAGAACACTCCCCTATCCGTTCAGAAGCCTGCAGACAGATCTGGGCGCGCTTAGCTGCGGACTAAATCACCAGAGAACAAGACTGAGGCCAGAGAAAAGCTGACTTCCAAGTCCTCTTTTCAGTTTCCTCCACATCAAAAGTCCACAAAAGAAAAAGAATTACATTCAAAAAGCATCACTGGCATTCCACGTAAAAAAGAGAGAGACCATTTACTGATACTGTTTATAAAACAGTGAAGGGATACAGACAATCTAACAAAACAAAAACTACATTGAACATTAAACAATTAATTATATAACATTTTGGTTCTTTAATAGAGTGAGGAACAAAAGCTTGCTAAGACTTCTTTTTGTCATTTCTAAGTCATAAAACCAAAGCATATTTCCAGATCTTTGTACTGGAAGAAGTTATATTCCGAATAATAACATTTTCCTTCTCTTGTGTTTCCCTCTCTGCCCCTAGAGATCTTTTTTGGTTATTCTTTGGAGGCAGGGTCTCACTCTCGTCACCCAGGCTCACCACAGCCTGGACCTAGTGGGCTAAGGTGATCCTCCCACCTCAGCCTCATGAGCAGCTGGGACCACAGGCATGTGCTACCACGCCCAGCTAACTTTTTGTACTTTTTTGTAGGGATAGGGTTTCTCCATGTTGTCCAGGCTGGTCTCAAACTCCTGGTTGCAAGCGATTCATCTGCCTCCGCCTCCCAAAGTGCTGGGATTACACGCGTGAGCCGCCATGCCGGCATGCCCGTAGAGATCTTGAAAACACACATGTATTTCAGTATGTCAAAGCAAAGGGCAAGTTGCTAAACATAACCTAAGGGGTCAAAATAAAGCAACTTCCCTATGTAAAAACATTTACAAGACATTTTTGAAGAACTAAAATTATGTATATGAAATTAAACCTCACAGGATTTCCTCTAGTCATACTGGAGTAATAGGAAGCAGATTTACCATCTAATCTTAAATAAGAAAACCTCATTTCAGGCAAAATGGATGAAACACCATCTGGTAAGGTTGCTGGACGCAGGCAGTGAGGGCTGGGACTCCTGAGTCGGAAGACCAGGGACCCACTACAAATGCCCTGTCTGCCGGGAGGTGTCTTCCGACGACAGGCACAGGAGGGAACCCAAGTGGAGTATGGCCACTTGCTGAGTCAAGGAGACAGAGAATGGAGTTCAGGGAGTCTGAGGTGACTGAAGGCTGTAAACAGAATTCCAGAGGGGAAGGAAATATGAAGAAATACCTCAGAAGGAGTGCCCAGGAATCCTCATGGCACCCCCGGTGTCCTGGATGAATACTCAAGTACCTATAAGCCGGGGACATTCCATGAAGCTACGTAAAGGGTGCCTATGATCTGTGAGCTGAAGGGCTCCTGGACCTCACGCAGGCTGGGAGGAGTGCATCCCAACCGCTGGGGTGGAGAGCGCTCACCGATCCTTCAGAACACTCAGTGTAGACCCCAGAGGACCACAATTTAGTGTTAACACTAAACCTAAACTCCTCCCAATCAAGGCTTAAAAAAACCAAACCTCAAAGGATCACACCAAATCACAGGTAATGGAAAGGCCTAACGGAACAAAACTCAACACTCACTAAAGAAAACACAATCCACACACTTCAAACCACAACGTTCAACATTAATCCAACACTACCTAACATGCCAACAAAGCAAAACCATGTGACCCATAACGAGAAGAAAAACCAGTCAATAGAAACAGAATCAGAAATGACAATCATGATGGAATTAGCAGACAGAACATTTAAACGGCTATTATAAAGTTCAAGATGTGAACAAGAACATAACGAAAGAAAAGTATAAAAAGAATCAGAACATTCAAAGCAGAAAAATACACTATCAGACATAAAAACTTCACTGAATGGAATTAAAAGCAGATTAGACGATGTAGAAAATCAGTCAACTTGAAAATACAGCAACAGAAACTTTAGAATAAAACAGATATTTCTAAAGAACTGAAAAAAACAAAAAAGCACATGAGTGGCCTGTGGAACAACATCAGTCTAACATGAAAATAGACAGAGTCCCAGATAAAGGGGAGGGGCAAGGAAATTCGGTGAGGAAATAGTGACCAGATATTTTCCAAGTATGACGAAAACCGTAAGCCCCAAACAGAATTCAAAAGGAAAAGACAAATCCGTAATTAGAGACTTAACATTCTTCTCTCAGTAATGGATAAAACGAGTGAACAGAAAATCAGCAAAGCTACCGAGTATCCTGACCTGAAATCTGCAGGACACTCCATCCAGCAGGGGGAGAAAGCATAGTCTTCTGAAGTGCAGTTCACCAGAATATTTTATGCTGGCAATAAAATAAGTCTCAAACCTTAAAAGACCGAAATCATAACTCAAAACTATGCTGAATACAGAGGAATCAAGTGACTTACAGTGAAGGAGAGAAGGAATCTATTACTTGTGTAAAATGGTTTAGGAAAAAAACAACCTCCTGTTATAAATCCCATTCCCACGGCTCTCCCCTCACAAATTACCAAGTTACCTGCTTGAAAGTCTAATCGTCAATTTCTGGGCCAACGCTTTACACAGGGATGTCTTTCCAGTGCCAGGAGGACCTGTGACAAAGATCAGAGCAAATATGTTTTTTAGTCAGTGCTGCACCAAATTTCTTAAAACAACAGTAACTTCCATTTTCCATAAAATATAAGGAATACAGTTAAAAGCTATTGATGTTATTACTACAATGAAGTCTGCTTAGAAGCTTAAATGCTGTGAAATATTACCAATACACTTACGTCTCCCCCTCTTTCTTTTTTTTTTTTTTTTTTTTTTTTGAGACGGAGTCTCGCTCTGTCGCCCAGGCTGGAGTGCAGTGGCCGGATCTCAGCTCACTGCAAGCTCCGCCTCCCGGGTTCACGCCATTCTCCGGCCTCAGCCTCCCGAGTAGCTGGGACTATAGGCGCCCGCCACCTCGCCCGGCTAGTTTTTTGTATTTCTTAGTAGAGACGGGGTTTCACCGTGTTAGCCAGGATGGTCTCGATCTCCTGACCTCGTGATCCACCCGTCTCGGCCTCCCAAAGTGCTGGGATTACAGGCTTGAGCCACCGCGCCCGGCATCTCCCCCTCTTTCTTACTAATTTGTACTAAATTAGTCTCAGCCTCTATCGCCTCCCCACCCCCAGCACTCGCCTGCAGTCCCGCTTAGCACTGGGAGTGAGCATTGCATTTTCTAGCCTACATCTTTGCTGACACCTGTCCTTGTCCCCACACTTCCTCTATGAAAGCCACTCATCAAGGCACCTTTCAGAGGCCAAACACACCTTTCTTGATAAATGGAGGTGGAGGGTCCTACCCTCCTCAGGCACTGACATGTGTTGTTCCTGCTGCCCCCAGAACCACCCTCTTTCCTAAGACGATTCTCAGTGGGCTAGTACCCCACACTAAATTCGAAGAGTGGCAGAGGCCAGTGCTGTTCTTGCACGCCTGCCTGCCAAGCGTCCCCTAGCACGATGCCTCCCAGAAGCTGTGAGGTGACCAACATGAAAAAAGGAAAGCATCTAACAGAAAATGGAGACATGCAACTCTCACTTTCTGCAAGCATTTTCAAGGATTAAAGAGGAAATACGTAACTGGTTCCAAACAGAAACAACTTATTCACTAATTAAAACACCCGCTGCTTACTCTGATCGTGCTGTGAGGACAGTATGTGGGGCATATCTGCTATTTAAAAGAACATTGTGTTTTAAGGGCATGTCGTCACGCAATCTTAACTGAAGTTAAGTACTCTTCAAGTTTCTATTTAACACTTTGCTACAGTTTCATACTCTTGAGTCCACTCAATTCCTGTGTCCCCATTCTACCCAGTGATATTGAAAACAAAACAAAACAAAACAACAAATCATCAATATTTTCTCCTGAGAAGAACCAGACAGAATGTCTTTAAAATATGGCTTTTTCAGTTTACTCCTCACAAAGTAAAGCTGAGTACTACAAAGAAATATGAGGTAGTTTCCATCCTAAAGAAGAGTTACAATCAGCTGGGAAACAAGGCAGAATTCTATCTATTTATTTATTTATTTTTTGAGACAGAGTCTTGCTCTGTCACCCAGGCTGGAGTGCAATGGTGTGATCTTGGCTCACTGCAAGCTCCGCCTCCTGGGTTCATGCCATTCTCCTGCCTCAGCCTCCCAAGTAGCTGGGACTACAGGCACCTGCCACCACGCCCAGCTAATTTTTTTTGTATTTTTAGTAGAGATGAGATTTCACCATGTTAGCCAGGATGGTCTCGATCTCCTGACCTTGTGATCCGCCTGCCTCGGCATCCCAAAGTGCTAGGATTAAAGGTGCGAGCCACTGCGCCTGGCCTACAACGGAGAATTCTAAAGAGTTACAATCAGCCAGGAAACAGGCAGAATTCTAAAGAATTACAATCAGCTGGGGAAACAAGGCAGAATTTTTGGAAAAGTTTAATAACACAATAGTCCCCCCTTATCCAAGATTTTACTTTCCAAGGTTTCAGTTACCTGCAGTCACCCACGGTCCAAAAATATTATATGGAACACTCTAAAAATAAACAATTCACAAGTTTAAAATAACTTTTATAAGTTATTATAACTGTTCCCTTTTCCTATTGGTTATTATTGTTAATCTCTTACTGTGCCTAATTTATAAGTTAAGGTTTGGGCCGGGCGCGGTGGCTCAAGCCTGTAATCCCAGCACTTTGGGAGGCCGAGACGGGCGGATCACGAGCTCGGGAGATCGAGACCATCCTGGCTAACACGGTGAAACCCCGTCTCTACTAAAAAAATACAAAAAACTAGCCGGGCGAGGTGGCGGGCGCCTGTAGTCCCAGCTACTCGGGAGGCTGAGGCAGGAGAATGGCGTGAACCCGGGAGGCGGAGCTTGCAGTGAGCTGAGATCCGGCCACTGCACTCCAGCCTGGGCGACAGAGCGAGACTCCGTCTCAAAAAAAAAAAAAAAAAAAAAATAAGTTAAGGTTTATCATAGGAAAGTCTGTATAGGAAAAAACAGTCTACACAGAGTTCAGTACTATCCACATTTGGGGCATCTGAGGATGTCTTGGAATGCGGCACCCCACAGGAAGACTTGATGAAGTACCAAGTAATAAATACCCCAAGGACCGGGAGCAGTGGCTCACGCCTGTAACCCCAGCACTTTGGGATGCTGAGGCGGGTAGATCACCTGAGGTCAGGAGTTTGAGACCAGCCTGGTCAACATGGCGAAACCCCATCTCTACTAAAAATACAAAACTTAGCCGGGTGTGGTGGCGCATGCCTGTAATCCCAGCTACTCAGGAGGCTGAGGCAGGAGAGTCGCTGGAACCTTGGAGGAACCCGGGAAGTGGAGGTTGTAGTGAGCTGAGATCGCCACTGCACTCCAGCCTAGATGACGGCGAGACTCCGTCTCAAAAACAGTAAAAAATAAATGTCCCAAGTGTCATGAGCTGGATCTGCTTCACAGAGAGGGGACATTCTAGGACAGCTGTGGCTCCTTCAGAAAACAAAAAGCTGGAACTCCTTGCAGAAGAACAAAGGTAAAAGTAAAGGCTGAATTTCATGCCACTTATCTGGTCAAATAAAAGCCTGCATGCTTTACCATGGAGCAGTACCACCCGGTTCCAGGTGATGAGGTTGCTGTTGACGTTCTTGTCTGAAAACAGTAGAGTTGTCATCACATAATCAAGAAGCTGATAGAAGAAAAAGAGCTAGATAAAGGTACCAACAAGGCAAAGGTCCCCAAGAAATATGACCCCCCAGGGCTTGATCCTACATGAGAAGAGGGAGCAAAGGAAGCAAGGCCGCCTCCTAAGAGATCATCACCTCCAAACGCTTTCATTTCAGAAGAGAAGGTGCTTCAAAAAGGGAAAAGGAAAAACACTGGCTATTACTTTTATAAGAAGAGAAACAAAATGATCACTTTTATTTAAAGTGCCAACATTAAACAAAACCACTAAGGGGTTTGTTTTATCAAGTAATGAGTAAGCTCCTTCCTCTAGAATGATACAGCAGTTATTATTCGCAAAATATCAAGAGCCACAATGTGGAGAAGCAGCCTGGGACAGCTGCGTGATGGTATTCTATCAAGCTGCCTGTGTGGGAAGGACCCTTCCCGTTGCAGAGGGTGCAGGGGTTAAGACACACTAGCCTTTCCTTTGTGCGGACCAGGTCTGCTCACGTTCCCTCCTCCCATCTCCAGAGGGTTCAATTCTCTAAGTTGCCTTCACATTCTCCCTTTCCCTCTTCTCCCTCAGGGAGCTCCCCAGAGACCAGCTCCACTCTGGAGCAATCCTAGAGGACAGATGTCCAGGACAAGGGCTGCCAGCAGACAGGGGCTCCCAAAAATCCATCTGCATCAAGTTGCTCGGGGGTGCTGGAGAGCAAAACAGTAACGGTTCCTCTTCAAATAACAGGGCATTCTGGGAAAAGACACAGCAACTTACATGGGATTTGACTTCCACATCGTACACCAAGCTGTCCCAAAGCCCATGGAATTCAGCTGTGACAGAATTAAACAAAGACCTGATTTCAGGAATGCAATTGCAGCCACCCCAGTCTCCCCTGAGCCTAAGCCTGAGCTTCCCACTGTGCTGCCCGGTGTAAGACTACAATTCCGATTACAGGAAAGTATAAATTCTGCAAAGTTTTCTTCAAATTTTAGTTTTTATTAAAGTCAAAGATGTAAAATAAATGCCAGTCACATATAACTTTTGGCAGATAATTGGAGTCAAAGAATTACACTTTATGTCTCGTTATCATATGCAATGGTCTGTTAAAAAAACTTTAAACTTCCCACCCATCTTTATAATATTGTTGCCATTTATTTTACATTTATGTATATCATAATCCCTACAATATGTTTTCTTTAAACTATCATTTTTTTGGTGGTAAACACATTATAAAATTTATGATCATGATCATTTTCAATTGTTTTTTACCCATGCTTCAACACAAGTTCAGACACTAAATCCACTCGTTTCTCCACAGGCTGACTGAACGAAGCCCTGGGCTCGGCCTGCTGGAGCCCATCAGCGACGCCTACGGAGAAGCACCAAGCACATAGCAAGGAGCCACTCAGCAGAAAAGACCAACCGGGCATGTGAGAAGAGCACATGGGCACTCTCCATTAGCCATGAACTCTGAGGTACCCGCCCAAAGGAACAGTATGGTCCCACCCTAGAAATCTCTACTTTCCTCTTTTGTGATATACATTTCATAAGAGAGAAAACATCCTAAAATCCTACAAAACAAACGGACAAACAGAACCCCCCGTGAACTGACATGGCATGGAGTATGCAGTCCTCTGACCTTGGCCTCCCCCTCATATTCCATCACACCCCATACCTGCAGGCAGAACCCAGTGATTTGCTGCAATTATGTTTTCTGTCTCCTCCTCTAGATTTTCACTGCTGGGGCCATCTTCATTCAGCTGGAAGATGTGAAGTGCAACAGTGCATGCACTCAAATCGATGGGCTAAAATGAGGGAAAAGCCAAATAAATCCACACACATTTACAATCTCTCACTTAATTCCAACCATACAAATTAGATGTTAAGGTCCACAAATAAAAACTGAATGTATAGTACAAGAAAAACTAGTTCTCAGATTAGATGAGAAGGCTGTTATTTTATTTCAGATTGAGGATTAGCTCTTCTGAAAGCTAATACCCATCCCTTGCCCTTTGGGCCCTACATTTACCTATAGAATGAAAAAGTGCCGGCCAGGCGCGGTGGCTCAAGCCTGTAATCCCAGCACTTTGGGAGGCCGAGACGGGCGGATCACGAGGTCAGGAGATCGAGACCATCCTGGCTAACACGGTGAAACCCCGTCTCTACTAAAAAATACAAAAAAAAACTAGCCGGGCGAAGTGGCAGGCGCCTGTGGTCCCAGCTACTCGGGAGGCTGAGGCAGGAGAATGGCGTGAACCCGGGAGGCGGAGCTTGCAGTGAGCTGAGATCCGGCCACCGCACTCCAGCCTGGGCGACAGAGCCAGACTCAGTCTCAAAAAAAAAAAAAAAAAAAAAAAAAAAAAAAAAAAAAAGAAAAAGTGCCCTAAATCCAACCTCTGGGATGTTATTATAGTCTAGAAATACACTCACACAGATTTGACCAAAAATTGAGTTTTACCACATAGGGTTTTTTTTGTTTGTTTTTTTAATTAACTTATTTTTTGAGACAAGATCTTGCGCCCAGGCTGGAGTGCAGTGGCACGATCGCAACTCATAGCAACATTAAATTACTGGACTCAAGTGATCCTCCCACCTCCAGCCTCCTGAGTAGCTGGCACTACAAGTGTGCGCCACCATGCTGGCTAATTTTTAAAAACTCTTTTTAGTGATGGGGTCTTGCTATGATCCCCGGGCCAGTCTCCAATTCCTGGCCTCAAGTGATCCTTCCATCTGTCTCCCACAGTGCTGGGACTACAGGCATGAGCCACCTTGCCCGGCTGGCTTCCTAACTGTGTCTTTTTACAGTTGTTATAGCTCAGAGAAATGTTTACATCGGTAGACAGAAATCTATTTCATTCTTTTTAATGGCTGCATTGTACATAGTGTAGATATATGGAATTCATACATTTATTAAGTGATCTTTGGTGGACAGTTAAAAAACTTCAAATTGTTGGTTATTATTAACAGCATCTAACAAACATCTGTTCAGAAAGATCTACAAAATTGCAGAATTATCAGCTAAGATAAATTCCTACAGGTGAATCTGCAGTCAGATAGAGAACATTAGAACTTTCCCTGGGCAGCCCCGCTGCCCTCCAGTTAGGGTGTCCATCCCTCCACAACAGTGTGGGAAGCTCTTCCTTCCCTCAGACTGGCCAAAACCATGGCAGTATCAGATCTCAGTGTGCACAAAGCTCTGAGCATGCACAAACATGAGTCCTAACGTATGAATGCGGAGGTCCACCTCATGAGCAGAACTTAGTACCAAGCCTGTCCTTCACAGCTGGTTTTTACAGGACAGGAATTGTACTGCTGTGATACGTCTTCCCTAGAAATATGTTTCAGGTTGTTTTTATACTGGTGCCAGAATTGCCCCACACAAAGCTCCTCTAACACATACACATGAACTCCAAGGTGGGTGAGGTGGCCATGCATGGGATGAGATGAAGGACTTCTACAAGGCAAGCCCATCTCCTCATCTCTGTGGCCCCCACACCTCCTATGGCCCTAGCACACAGTGAGCACTTCATAAACATTTGCTGACTGTAAGAATGAGACACCATACACAGGCCTTACCAGCACAGTCCACTATTCTACAACACTGAATTCTCATTCCTGGTTTCCGATCTGTCCCCTGCTATACTGACAGCACCCTGACATCAGGGCCACTTCCTGCTCCCAGCACCTGGCTCCCAGCACCTGGCTCCTGACAGCTAGTGAGAAGAACTTGTCTAGCCACCCAAACCAACAGAGAAGTGAACCCGTTTCTGGAAACAAGCTATGAAAACGGCAAGACATTCATGATACAGCCTTTGTATTCAGCTAACTGTTCTTGGCCCAGCAAATTAGTAACTTACTTGTGAGTCTTTAACCTTCAATTCTGTGTCAACAATAGATACAGACTGCACATTTCTGGTCAAAAAAGGTTCATCAAACTCAGTCCATGTGTAATCACCAAACACAATATTATGTCTGTTGAGTAGCTTTCTAACACTCAGGTTTATGTCTTCTTTCTTTGCAGTGCTAAAAAACAAACAAACAAACAAACAAAAAACCACAAAAACAAAAACAAAAAAAAGCACCAAAACACACATAAATGATTTTAATTCAAAAACAAAATGTTAAAATTAAGTGTTTTCAAAAACTCAGACAATACATAAGAAAGTGCAGTAGTTAGGAGGACAGGCTGGAACTGGCCTGCCTGGAGACCAAATCTAGAGCCACCCCTTGCCTATGGGTCCTTTACCAGCTGTGCCCTGAAGAAGCTGTGCCCCAGCTCCCAGTTAGAAAAAGGGGACAACAGTAAGAGTCCTTGCTATGCTGGGCTACTGTGAAGAGTCATTAATACATTCAAAGTGTTTAGGACGATACCTGGCACAAAGTAAGCAGTCAATAATGGTGGCTTTCACTATTATTAAGGAACTTCCACAGCTGTGGAGTC
This sequence comes from Theropithecus gelada, assembly GCF_003255815.1. Lineage (NCBI taxonomy): Eukaryota > Metazoa > Chordata > Mammalia > Primates > Cercopithecidae > Theropithecus > Theropithecus gelada. Next base: position 551,715 of record NC_037673.1, on the reverse strand, counting down.
AGGCCTGGGGTCTGCATTGTAACAAGTCTCCAATAGCTGTGATTCGTGCTGAGAAAATCTAATGCTTTATGCTTGGCATCCAGGGCTTCCCTCGGCCCACCTTGCTGCACTCCCCCTGACACCTCCCCTTTCTACAACAGTGACCTGGTCCTGGATCACACCTCTGTGCCCTGCTGTGCACTGTCCCAGCTTACTGGGTTGATCAACTGCTGTCACCCTTTAGGTTCTATTTAATGTCTGCCTCCCTCTGACAGGCTCCCCTCCCTCCTGGACAGGCTCCTCAGAGCCAGGCAGGTGATCTGTGGCCCCTCTGCAATCATCCCAGCACCCTACAAGGCAGCGACCACCATGCATAGATAGTGTGGTTGTGTGCAGGTGTCTATGAACTCTGGTGCAGTTGTGCGTAGGTGTCTGTCCTCTAGGTGCAGCTGTGCTCTGATGCGATTATGCCTAGCGTCTCTGGGCCCAGGGGTGGTTGTACATGAGGTGTCTCCAGGCTGCGGTGACACTGTGTACAGGTGTCTCTGAGCTCTAAGGTGTTTACACAGGGTCACAAGGCTGTGGTGGGGCTTTGTGCAGATGTCTCTGGGCCCTGGTGCAATTATGCTGACGTGTCTCAATTCCAGCACCTAGAAAGTGACCAGTCAACAACTGTTCTATTAAAGGAAAGATCTCTTCCTCTGCATCCCCTCTGAGGCTGCTGGTCTCCCTAGACCTCAATCCACCCTCCATGGTCATGAGGAGGGTCTGTGAAGGTCTGGCCCCGCTGCTGAGCTCCCCCAACTCCAGGGAGCAGCACAGCCCATAGACCCCACCATCCCACGAGCTGACTTGGTCACAAATGAGTGGGATTTGCTTTGAACCCTAAAAATTTAACATCAAGTCTGTGAGGAACGGGAACAATTAAAGGGTCTGAGAAACAATGGCTCAAAGAACAACCCAATTTCGGCTGCGACTTTAGAGCTCTCTGTAATGCCCGGCCATCCTATCCTCCAACGTGTGACTCAGGGTCAGATCGGTGCACTGGAGAACAGCCGGGCACGGTTAGGGCCAGGTCCGTGGGCTGAGGTCGGGCCGGGGAGCTGGGATCCTGCGCGCAGGACTCGGGTCGGCAGGGTCAGTGCCCTGGGGTGGGGTTGGGTCACTGCGCTAGGATCGGGTGGGGCCCGGAGGCCTGCGCGCCGGGGTCCAGTCGGGCCGGGTCAGTTCCCTGGGGTTCAGTCGCAAAGGAGTCAGTGCCCCCGGGTCCGGGCTCGGTGCACGAGCTGGGGTCGGGGCTGGTGGGTGCCCAGAGGGTGTGTCGGGCTGGACCGGCTCACCTGCCGCCGCGCTGATGCACCTCCACGTGGACCGTCGGCGACTCGGCCACACAGGGAAGCGCCTGCTTCAGGTCGCCCACGGCCTCGTCCATGGCGCCCCCAAGAGCAGTGGGGACCCGACTGGAGCGTGGCCGCCGCCACCTCACGCCCAGCGTCGCCGCCACAGCCGCCGCCTCAGCTCGCCGACCCCTCCCTAGCTTCGAATCTGCCGCGCGAGGCGCACCACCCCCTGACCCGGAAGCGCTCGGGCCCGGTAGGGCCACTTCCTGCCGCGGCCCCGCCCCGCCCTGCTTCCGGCGCGGCTCCGCGGGCTCGGCAACCTCGGCGCAGTGAGCGCGGGCTGCCAACCAGGGCCAGGGGGCGGTGGCGGCTTCTGTCCGGCCGGGTTCCCGCTGCTCCCGGCCCCCGCTCCGGGCCTGCCGCCGGCGCTGCTATGGGCAAGAAGCACAAGAAGCACAAGGCCGAGTGGCGCTCGTCCTACGAGGGTGAGGCGGCGGCGCTTTGTGACGCGCGGCGGGCGGGGTCCCGGGCTCGGGGGAGGAGTTCCGGGCACGCGGACGGGGGTCCTGGGCACCGGGCGAGGTCCCGGCCACCGGGGAGGGGTTCCGGGCACGCGGGAGGTGGTCCTGAGATTTCGGGCAGGGAACCGGGCACGCGCGAGGGGTCCTGGTAGAGGGTTCTGGGCTCGAGGCTGCAAGCCCACTCACCCCGGTCCTGGAGACCAGGGAAGCGTCTGTGCTGGCTTTTGTGTGGAGCTAAGGGAGAAGCTAGGCTGCCCTTTCTCCCGCCTTTCCCTCCCTCTCCCTTACTCCCGCAGCAGCTCCATGGGTGTCAGCGGGCAGCACGGGCGCCTGCAGGAAGTCAGGCGAGGGTGAACCGAAGTGCTGGGGGTTTCTAGGAGGGAGATCGGGCTCCGGGGTTCCAGTTCCCTCTTAATCCATCTTCTTGAACGAGTGATGTGAACATCCCACAGGGCCTCCTCTGGTGAGGACATCGTGACTTGAAAGGGACCTGAAGCTCCCTGTGGAGGGGAAGGGAGAACAAGGAGGCAGTGACATGCCGCCACTGTGGCCTTCCCTTCCGTCTTTCCTGGTGGTTGGCAGCCCCGCTGTACTCCTCAGGGCGGCCTTTACCTCTTAGCACCTTCATGTCTCACCTGGCTGCGTGGCGTTTGCACCTGAGCACGCGGGTGGAACTCGGTCTGTGTCTGTGCAGATTATGCCGACAAGCCCCTGGAGAAGCCCCTGAAGCTAGTCCTCAAAGTCGGAGGAAGTGAAGTGACGGAACTGTCAGGATCCGGCCACGACTCCAGTTACTATGATGACAGGTCAGACCATGAGCGAGAGAGGCACAAAGAAAAGAAAAAGAAGAAGAAGAAGAAATCCGAGAAGGAGAAGCATCTGGACGATGAGGAAAGGAGGAAGCGAAAGGTAAAGGAGCAGCGGCAGCGGCGTTGGCCCGGACGCCCCCCACGAGGACCCCATGGGGAGCCGGGTCGGCAGAGTGCGCCTGCGTGGCTGGAGGAGGGGAGGGGTGTTCCGTTGGCAGCAAAACGCAAACCGCTGAGGCCAGCAGACTCAGTTCCAGGATCCTGGGTGTGCTGTTCCTCAGCGGACCCTGCGAGGGTCTCCGTGAGGAGGGAGCCCGGCTTGAGGAGGGTCTCGGAGGGGGTTTCCCTTAGCTCTGTCCCTCCCCTGAGAACTGCGAGGGGATTGGGCAGACGTGTCTGGATCCCACCTACTCGTGCCCTCTCACTCCCTTGACTCTGCCGCCCAGGAAGAGAAGAAGCGGAAGCGAGAGAGGGAGCACTGTGACACGGAGGGAGAGGCTGACGACTTTGATCCTGGGAAGAAGGTGGAGGTGGAGCCGCCCCCAGATCGGCCAGTCCGAGCGTGCCGGACACAGCCAGGCAAGGGTGGACTTTTAGAGACTCTCCTGGTATTCACAGCTCGTCGTTGTAAATGAGGGTCGGCACCGTGTCCTCTTGCTTTGGGGAGAAGCATGGGAGGGAGGAGAGCTGGTATTTCCAGGGCCTCATCCCGGGTGTCCTCTGGATCTGAGGTTTCCTCCAGTGTCTCTGAATGTCTAGAGCAAGGCTTGGCCAGTTACCACTGGTGCCGTTAAGTTTTGTTTTGTAACTTACTGTTACCTAAGGATGGTTTATATGTTTTTCAAGGGTTCGTTAAAAATAAAAGGCATATCTGCAGAGAGCAATCATATGTGACCCACAAAGCCTGGACTATTTTTTGTCTGGCCCTTATGTAAAAAGTTTGCCAGCCCTGGGTCTATAAGTTTGGTTTTGTCTGCACTTAGCACCCAAAGAGAACAGCATCAGAAGAGTAGCCCCACATGGGTCAGACGGGTGAGAGAGATGCATGTCAGTGAAAACGCAGGTAATTCCTCTTGGGAAGAGGGGACCTGAAAGCCCAAATGATGGGTCTGAAGTTGCTGAAAGTGACCATAGGCTGAGACAAAGGAAGCTGAAGGCCTTCAGTAGAATTTCTGTCATGGGCACCGTCTGCCAAGGATGGCTTTGGGCTGGAATTTCCAGCTGACAAGGACTTGCCCTCTGGGTTCTCCTTGTCCCCAGCCTTCCTGTGCACAACTCACAGTGATGAGGCGTTTGTACTTAAGACAAGGGGTGTCTCTTCCCGGCACCTCTCAGCATCTAGTGGTTCCTGGATTATAGGGAAACTTAGACAGCTGGGCTTTGGGACATGGGACATCAGGGAGTGAGGAGGCTAGTGCTACAATCATTCAGGCCATCAGACACCATCTGAGCCCTGCTGACTCCACTGAAGGAAAGTTCTGGAAAGCTAGTGGTCTTCTGAGCTTCTGTGGTCATTTGGCTCTTCAGGCACTTTCTTTTTTTAATTTATTTTTGAAACATGGTCTTGCTGTGTCCCCTAGGCTGGAGTGCAGTGTCGTGATTCACTCCTGGGCTCAGATAACCCTGGGCTCAAGCGATCCTCCCACCTCAGCCTCTTGGGACTACAGGCATGCACCACCACACCAGCCATTTATTTATTTACTTTTTGTTGAATTTTAAGGGACCTCAAGTGAAATAATAATCGGTGAATATAGGATCAACCCTTATGTCCAGAGCCTTTGTTCCGTCCTTCATTCCTTGTCTAGAGTAGTGGTATGAGCCGAAAACATTGATAAGTGATCACCGCACATTGTTGATGTCAGGGCTACCGGTTATTATAAGGGGTTTTTATGACTCCTGCTGCGGGGAGGGGGGTGCCCTTTCCCACCCAGCTGAGCTCTGTGGGAGCCAAGGCTGAGTTGGGTGTATCTTTATATCCCTAGTTCTTGCTGGAGCTTAAAATGCTGTGAGACACCATACAGACAGATACTGTGAACTTGGAGCTCTCTAATGAAGGGATACCAAAGTCTTTGTATTCAATTTTTTTTTTCCTTAAATTGTCAGCCGAAAATGAGAGCACACCTATTCAGCAACTCCTGGAACACTTCCTCCGCCAGCTCCAGAGGTAAACCTGGGCGTTTCTGAAGAGCATGTGTCTGGGGGTGTGTGGTGTCATCTTTTCTGAAGCCTTGTTCCCCACCCCAGCCCTGTCAGCTGTGAAACAGACCCTGCACCTTCTCTTGGTGACTCCCACTCCACTTCGGGGTGGGCAGGAGGAGCCCATGGACTCGGTAGTGGCTCACTCTGAAGTCAGAATAGGGTGAGGGAAATCAAGGCTAGAGCTGGGACACTGAGCCGCCAGGATGCTTTGGGGGAAATTTTTATTATGTGTGAAATACCTATCACAATAAATTAAAAGACTCTGGTAATTTTTTTATTTTTAAGAAACAAAATTCGGTCACTTGTATCCAATTTTTGGATTGTAGAAGATTTTGTATCATTTAGAAATCTAGATTTTTCCACTTTAAGATATCTTTGCTTTCAGAAAGGATCCCCATGGATTTTTTGCTTTTCCTGTCACGGATGCAATTGCTCCCGGATATTCAATGATAATAAAACATCCCATGGATTTTGGCACCATGAAAGACAAAATTGTAGCTAATGAATACAAATCAGTTACGGAATTTAAGGTAAGTTACTTTCATTGCCCGAAGTAATTGTGGCATAGTTCTGTGTATTTATGTCTCGTGAAGACTTCATTCAACTTAGGTCATTTCTAGTTTTTGAGCTTTCACAGGTGTTTCTGTGTTTGGGTGTTATTTACAGACACAGCATTAAGGAAATGATTGGTCATAAACATTTTCTTTGTGCTTTGGTCTAGAAACTAGGCCAGGTTGCATGCTGTTTCTTTTCTATGTTACTGCACTGGCGTAAATAGGACATGTTTCAAGCAATGAGGTGTCCGGTGTGGCACGGTTTGAGACTAGACATTTTTTAAAACATGCTTATTTTTAATTCTTGATTTTGTCTTATACTAATTGAGCAGGTAGTCTTTTTAGCATAGTAAGTTTTTTTGTCTCCTGAGTACTTTGCTCTTAACTCTGTTTCTTGCTACTGGCTATGAGAATCAGCAACTGCGCATTGTTTTTGCAACCCAGGGGAAGAAAGTAAAATAGATGCTTGATAAATTGGCATTAGTGTAGTTTAGAAAGGCATTAGGTTTCTCTCTTAGGTTCCATTCCGCTTGGGAAAGCTTGACTTTTCTATTTTCATTTATTTCACATTTACTGAAGGGTTTGCTGACTCCCAGAAAGACAACAGAACAGACTTAAAGGAGAGTGGGAGAAAAGGAAACTTGATGAGAGGGTCAGGCAGCGCCTGAGGGCGGATGTTCAGAGCACTCTATGCGCTAAAGCCCTCGGTATTCCCTGCTCTGGGCCCCAGTCTGGCCATTCCTAGCAACAAAGTGAGAAGGGGAGCAGCACTCACTCCGTGGAGTGTCCGCAGTAGAGTCTTGCGGTGGGCTCCATGGCTCAGGCCAGGCCCTGGGGCCGCTGGCTCCAGAACCGGGGCTTGGGGAGGGTCCAGATGGCACATTCTCAGTTAGGGAGGCCGGCCTCTAGGGCCATGCTCCAGCCTGACGTTGGTACTCACCTGTGAGAGGCCTGTCCTGAGGAAACTGATTATGATAATAAAATACTGATGTTTCCATATTTTTACCATAAATTACGAAATAAGGCTCTCCTTTTGAGGGGCAAAGTCTTTTTCTGATAGTTTGAGGGAACTATTTGGTGACAGAATTTTAAATTCTATTCTGTGGAGAAATTCTAGAGATAGAGGATATCACTGTGCCCCGTGCTTGCCTTTATCCCTCGACTTTGACTTGAAAGAATCAGATTGTTGCTTCTTGTTCCTATTTCTGTTCTAGAGAAATACAGGAAGCGCAGTAAATGCTCCTTTTTCCTCGCACGGCGTTTGTATGTGATGCTTAGAAGTTACAGGCTTGGTCAACTCTTCATTGTAACATTTTTCATGCAAGACCGACGTGCAACTAAGAAAATTTCTCTAAGTTCTTAAACATTATTTTTAGAACAGAGAGCCCAGTTGAATTGTTTCCTACTCAATTGTAGCTTTTTCCTTTTGGTCTCTTGACAGTCATCTAGGGCTTTACTGTTGTCTGTGGCATTTCAAACTTGGTAAGTCTTTCCTGTGTTCTTTTCAGGCAGATTTCAAACTGATGTGTGATAATGCAATGACATACAATAGGCCAGATACCGTGTACTACAAGTTGGCGAAGAAGATACTTCACGCAGGCTTTAAGATGATGAGCAAAGTAAGAAACTCAGTGGCAGCAGCGAGCTACGGAAAGCAGGGGCTCTGCCCCCCGTCGCTTGTGCCCGAGGGGAGCCTCACAGTGAACACATGCTCCATCCACCCGCCACCCTCATGGTGTTGCCCCCTTTGCTTTAGGGTAGATGTCCCCGGCCGCCCTCTCTGCTCATGACCTAGTTGTGACGTCTCATTTAGGGTTGGTGGAAAGTTCCGCATCTCTTGTTCTTAAGCCTGGGTGTCAGTCTTGCTGGATGGCAGCCAGCATTGCGGGCTTGTTTTGCGTGGCTACCTCACTGAATCCAGATGGGACATCCTTGTCTTCCTTGGCCATCCTGAGTGGCTTCCCAGATCTGTGCCGTGAGCCAGGCTGCATGCGTCCCACGTAGGTGAAGGTAAAGGGGAGGTGCGGTGCCTGCCGCACTCTGGCAGTGGGTCCAGCCCCCGCAACCACCTCCCTCTGCTCCGCGTCGAAAGTTAGCTCTTAGGCCAGGTGAGGCTGTGACCATCCCCATCCCATCCCATCGTCACGGCGCCCTGGCTGTGAGGGAGAGGTAAATCCCTGCTGCTCTGTCCTTTCTGATTCTAGGAGCGGCTGTTAGCTTTGAAGCGCAGCATGTCGTTTATGCAGGACATGGATTTTTCTCAGCAGGCAGCTCTTCTGGGCAATGAGGATACAGCTGTTGAGGAACCTGTCCCTGAAGTTGTACCCGTACAAGTAGAAACTGCCAAGAAATCCAAAAAGCCGAGTAGAGAAGTGATCAGGTAAAGGCTGTGTGGAAACCGCGTTTGCTTTTGGAGTTGAGCACCACAACCAGGAAAGCAGGTGCTTTGTTGGGGAGAGAGAGTGAGTGGGAGAACGGATGTCATGTCACTTAGACATCCTTGGAGGGGCTTATTCTAGCAGGAGGAGTGTGGTCAGACGGCCCCTCCCGCCCACCAGCCACATGCACTCTGACCCAGGTGTGGTACCCTGGCCCGTCCTCTCACCGCTGCCCCTGTCTGCTACTGACTGGTGGTCTCTGTCTCCACACGCCGTTTGTTAAGATCATCGGCCCCTCCCTCTCCTGCACACCACCGGCTGGCAGCCAAGGCTGTGCCCTTGTCCCAGACTGTGCCGCACAGGCAGGCCCACTTTGGGCAGCCAGCATTGGCAGGGGGCTTCTTTCTTGCCACGGGGCAGACGCCCACCCTAGAACCGCTCACTTCCGTGTCTGTGTGGATGCTGGAGTGGAGCAGGTGCAGCCTGGTGGTCAGGAAGGTGTGGATGCTGCAGGGGAAGCAGGTGAGGACCGCAGGCCGCAGCTCCCTGTAGCTCTGCTCCCTCCCACAGGGAGCAGCTGACTTGGGTGGTCCATCAGGGAACCTTCTTCCTTTTTCTCTAAACCCCACAGTGGTTTTCATGGGGCCTCTCTGTCTCACAGTGGCTGAGCATTGAGATCTGTCAAAGTCTGTCGCATGTCATTCCTGTAGATGCTCCTCCACCTGCCTGAGGTGGCCGCCTGATAGGACCAAAGAAAGCTAGAGTATCTCCAGGGGCCTTAGAGGCTCCGAGAGCACTTACCATAGCCTGCAGTGGGCAGAGGCGCCTGGCACAGAGCCTGCTTCGTCACATGTCACTTGCTGAATGCAGGCCTCAGGGAGTGCGGTCTCGGGACATCCGCCCTCGTGGCCGTGTGCCTGACAGCGCTGTGGCTCGCTGACTTCCCAGTGTCCTGAGAGGACAGTGGCCTGTTGCCAGCCTGGGACAGATCAGGTTTGAAGGATGGTTTCTACTGAAGCGTACTGCTTTTGTGCCGTCTTGTGGAAAGTCAGGGACCGTCTGGAGTTGGTGCTGAATGTCCTTGAGGCCATTCTGATGGTCATGGCCCTCCGTTGTTTGTTTCCTTCTGACAGTGTATGTGGGACTCGTGTGGATTTAACAGGTGGGGCAGCAGCAGTGCTGGGCTCGGTGCTTCTGCTCTGAGCAGCTCCCTCCAACAGTCAAAAGGGAGAGCCGTCTTGAGACCAGCCCCTCAGGTCCTGCAGCCTTGGCTGAGGAGACGGAGGGTGCTCTGCGGCCAGAGCGTGTTGCCTGGCAACGGCTAACAGTCTCCTCAGGTGGTCTCCCCACCTGCAGTGTGTTTCCCACCCTGCTGCCATGCGAACACTCGCTGCGTGGTTGGCTGGTGGCTGTGTCCGACCTCAGCCCCCAACTCGAGTGCGCTGCTGGCCTTCAGGGTTAGGGATTCATGGCCGCCCTTTGCCGCCTCATGGTGGCTGAGCATTGAGGGGGAATTGAAGCTGGTGTCGGCCAGCATGCTCAGCCGTGGGGGGTCGTGTCCTGGCGGACCCGCCCCAGGTTGAGTTTGGGTATTTCTGGTGCTGTGGCCCCACCCTTGCCTGTGGCATCCAGGCCGGTTAGATGGATCCCCAGCTGTCAGTCTGCAGTCGGCAGAGCGTGCTGAGCTCCGGCCCTTACCTTCACCTGGTGTCGCAGAGTGTGCGTCGGCGATGGGCTCACGCAGCTGCCTGAGTGGAGCCCTCCCGCGGAGCTCATGGGACTCTGACTCCTGTGTCGGGTTGCCAGGTTGGCGCTGTAGGTCAGGCAAGGCCAGGGCCGCTGTCATGGGCAGGGCTTGCCCTCGGTCTGCACCTGTCCCTAGGCCATTCAGACCCACACCCAGGCAAGTGCCCAGGGTGGAAAGGAGCCTACTCGCTTGCTTCTAGAACCTTCCACACTCCTTGGGTGCTGCAGCCTGCGCCTCTCAGCTGTTTGAGAACTGCTTCAGGTGGAACCTGGGGCCACTTGCTGACGTCCTTGTGTGGCCACAGCAGAGGGGGCTGCTGTCCACCCAGCCCAGCAGCATCAGACCTCAGGCGAGCGGCCCCGCCCATCCTGCAGGCCTTGCTGTGAGCCCTGCGTAGTCACTTAGTCACGGGCGCTTTTCCAGTCGCTTTTCTGATGAGGGCTTTAAGGACTAACTAGTGCGTGCATCTGTTATTTTGTTGCTTTTGTTGTTAAAGTGACTGCGCTTTAACTGAGTTTTCACCGCGTTGGAAAACAGGGAGTTTGTGTAGTTGGCTTACACTTACTCTGTATTTTAAAACAAGTGTCTTATTTTGTTGCTTGGTTAGGGTGAAAGGGATGCTTTGAGACCTGAAAGGAGATAGGTACGCTCTGCCAGCTCTGTGTCTGAGGGCAGGGTCACAGAGGCTGGGTTAGGTGCCAGTGCGTGGGGCGCAGGTGCACAGTGGGGCGCTGCCTCCAGGTGACTTGGTTGTCCCCACCTCACAGCTGCATGTTTGAGCCTGAAGGGAACGCCTGCAGCTTGACGGACAGTACCGCAGAGGAGCACGTGCTGGCGCTGGTGGAGCACGCGGCTGATGAGGCTCGGGACAGGATCAACCGGTTCCTCCCAGGCGGCAAGGTAGTGCTCTCTGGCCACCGAGAGAGGGTGCTGCGTGGCCCCCGACTCTCCGTGTGCCTCTCCCTCTGGGTTGGTGCTGTGTGATCCAGCACAGCCACCGGGATCCAGAGGTCAGCGTGGGGCCCCGACGGGAGGCCTGGGTCAGACACACACAAGGCTGGTCTCTTCAGTCGGGGTCCGGGTGCCTCTGGCAGGGCCGCCGCTGGTGTTTCACGCATCATGGAGGCCTCGTGGTCACTGACCTCATTTCCTTGATGGAGGCCCTGCTGCAGGCTCATCCTTTCTCTTGGAGTGAATGCTGACTTCTATGTCTCTGTCACTGGGTGTTGACGTGAGTCACCGCCTCATGTTATTCCAGCGGGGACTGGTGTTGGATCCACAGATGGTCCATGATAGGCCACCGACCCTGTTCCCGTGGCTCCTGCCACAGATGGTCTGTGTGGTGGTGGAGCCCACT
>NC_037673.1:480585-500888 GCF_003255815.1 Theropithecus gelada | reverse complement strand
ACCAGATCTCATGAGAAGTCACTCACTATCGTGAGAACGGAGAACAGCAAGGGGGAAATCCATCGCCATGATCCTTCCACCAGGACCCTCCCCTAACACTGGGAATTACAATTCAACGTGAGATGTGGGCGGGAATACAGAGCCAAACTAGATCACTCTGCCCCTGACTCTTCTCAAATCTCTTGTGCTTCTGACATTGCAAAACACAATCGTGCCTTCCCAACGGTGCCCCAAAGTCTTAACTCATTCCAGCATTAACTCAGAAGTCCAGAGTCCAAAGTCTTACCTGACACAAGGCAAGTTCCTTCTGCCTGTGAGCCTGTAAAATCAAAACCAAGTTAGTTAATTCCAAGATACAAATCGGGTACAGGCATTGGGTAAATAGACCCATTCCAAGAGGGAGAAATCAGCCAAAACAAAGGGGCTGCAGCTGCAAATCTGAAACCCAGCAGGGCAATCATTACATCTTGAGGCCCCCAAATAATCTTCTTTGATTCCTTGTCTCACGTCCAGGCCACACTGATGCAAGGGATGGGCTCCCACGGCCGTGGGCAGCCCCGTCCTTGTGGCTCTGCAGGGTACAGCCCCTGTGGCTGCTTTCCCGGGCTGGTGTTGAGTACTTGCAGCTTTTCCAGATGACATGGTGCAAGATGTCAGATGTACCATTCTGGGGTCTGGGGGACAGTCGCCCTTTTCTCACAGCTGCACTGGACAGTGCCCCAGTGGGGACTCTGTGGGGTGAGGGCTCCAACCTCACATTTCCCCCCTGCACTGCCCTAGCAGAGGTTCTCCGTGAAGGCCCCGCCCCTGCAGCAGACTTCTGCCTGGACACCCTGGCTTTTCCATACATCCTCTGAAATCTAGGTGGAGGTTCCCAAACCTCAGCTCTTGCCTTCTGCCTTCCCACAGACCCAACACCACGTGGAAGCTACCAAGGCTTGGGGCTTGCACCCTTTGAAGCATTGGCCCAAGCTGTACCTTGGTCCCTTTAGCCATGGCTGGGACACAGAGCACCATGGCACCATGTCCCAATGCTTCACAGAGTATTGGGGCCCTGGGCCTGGCCACGAAATCATTTTTCCCTCGTAGACCATCAGGCCTGCCTGAGCAGGGACTGTGCAGAGGTCTTTGAAATGTCTCTGAGGTATTTTCTCCATTGTCTTGGCTATTAACATTTGACTCCTCTTTACTTATGCAATGTCTGCAGCCTTCTTGAATTCCTCTCCAGAAAATGATTTTTTTCTTTTCTACCACATGGCTGGGCTGCAAATTTTCCAAGCTTTGACACTCTGCTTCCCTTTTAAATGTCAGTTCCAGTTTCAGGTCATTTTTTTGTTGATGCAAGTGAGCATAGGCTTTTAGAAGCAGCCAGGTCACCTCTTGAACGCTTTAGTGCTTAGAAATTTCTTCCACCAGGTGCCCTAAATCATCTCTCTCAAGTTCAAAGTTCCACAGATTTCTAGAGCAGGGCCACAATGCTGTCAGTCTCTGCTAAAGCATAGCAAGAATGACCTTTGCCCCCATTCCCATTGAGTTCCTCATCTCCATCTGAGACCACCTCAGCCTGGAACTCACTGTCCATGTCACTATCAGCATTTGAATCACAGCCATTCAGCAAGTCTTTGGGAAGTTCCAAACTTTCCCTCATCTTCCTGTCTTTAAGCTCTCCAAACTGTTCTAGCCTCTGCCCATTACCCAGTTCTACAGAGCATGTCTGTAGTCACCATTCTTACACTTTGTCTGCTGATTCCCTGATCTCAGCTTTGAGTCTCCCCTGGTTTGGGGCTGTGTTTTCCTGCCCCCTTGTGTGTGTGGGAATCATTTACTGGATACCAGGTGGAGTTTGTAGTTGGCGCCGTCGGGTGATGGGTCTGCTTACACACCTTTGAGACCTGGCGGCCTTTGTTCAGAGTTTGAGAAGTGGCTTAGACTCTGTGGGACCTTCCCCAGACATTGTCAGGGTAAGCCCAGAGCCACCCCGTGGGAGGGTGAAGCTGGTCCCCTGTCCGGCTGCACCTTTCCCAGGACTTGACTGGAGGCCCTGGCTGGTGGGGCTCAGGTGACCACAGACCTGCGTACAGGCTCTTGGCATGTCTGGTGCGTGGTCCAGGCGTGGGCTGGGAGCTCGTCCTTTCCACCTGCCAGTTGGACGTTCTGGGTCCCTGATGGCTGTGGCCTGGAACCTGCTCCACAGTGAGCTGGGCGGGTACCAGGGTCTGCAGGCCTCTCGCACCCTCCATCCAGCTGTCTGGCCTTTGTGTGTTGAGGACAGGAGCCCGCCCTAGGCCCATCCTGGGTTGTGGCCACATCCCTCCACGGCGTCTGTGTGTGACATGACTTGGTCTGTGCAGTGCTGGGTCTTGTCTGATGCTTTGCTGGAGCAAAGGACCTTGGGCGTCTGCCTTCCCTTCGCTCACTGCTAAGGGTAATGTCTGTCCTCCAGGCCTGTCCGCCTGTCTGCCGTGAGCTCGTCCACTCGGCTTCCAGAGCAATTATTGTCCTGAGCAGAGAGGTCAGATCTGGATGGACAGTGCACAGAGGCCCCGAGGGCTGGAGAACTGTCAGGTAGGCTTTCCTGCCCCTTCCCCGTGTCGTCCTGGGCACCTGCCCCAGCCCAGCTGTTCCTCGTACTTGCGTACCTCGTGTGTGCCCCTGACAGACAGGATGTCCATGGGCAGCAGACCTCTGGCCACTGCAGGTTCCGGGGACCAGAATGAGACCCAGCAGGCTTCAGCCGGCAAGAGGGCCCCTGACTGTGGGCGACTTCCTCACGGTGGGGGTCCTGGAGGGGCCCCTGCTAACAGAAAGGGGTGCATCCCTGTCCACCTTCCCATCCTCACCCCCAAAGGCAGCGTCAGCAGCTGACCTGCATCGGAGGCATTCAGATAGGAGTCAGTGGAGACCCCCAGCTGACAGGAACTGGAAATGCCTTGAGTGCTGAGGGAGGAGGGCTGCAGGGACGGGAGGGAGGAGGGCTGCAGGGACGGGAGGGAGGAGGGCTGCAGGGACGGGAGGGAGGATGCCCTTCAACACACTTGCTGGCCCTTCCTTGGCGTGGGTCATGGTGAAACTGTGCCCTGAGTTAAGCCAGTGACCGAATTCCTGAGCTCACAGGACGGTCAATGAAACAACTTGCTAGAGAATTCCCTCCACTTGTGAGACTGAGAAGAAACGCACCGAATTCAGTCAGAGCCACGGTGGCTGACGTCTTTGCTCAGAACCAGCTGCGGAGGTCCCTCCCTGGGCTCCTCCTAGGCTGAGTACTCTGGGGTTGCAGTCTTCCTGGACGTTGCCTGTTGGTTGTTGGGTTTTAGGTGTTTTTTTTTAGGGTTGTCTTGCTGCATTTTGTTGCGGACCACAGTGCATTGCAATCCTAGTCAGCTCAGGGGCTTTCGGGTATTTGACTTTGGAGCTGAGTAGCTGGGCAGACTGATAACAGACAAAGCGAGCTCTTTTGCAGGTTAGTAAACTTTGATCTTAGACTAAACTTATTTGGTTCAGGTGAGGGCACCTAAGCAGGTAGGAAGGTGGGGAAGGAGAGGCCGACAAGCAGGCATCGGCAATCCAAGCAGGGGCCTAGTACATCCTGTTTTTCTGTAGTTTGCTGACCTAAACCGGTTCAAGGCACCTTGTCTTGGAAATAGACCACTGCATGCGCTATTTCACCAACGCCCGAGTCCATTTCACGCTTTCCTCCCTCCTCATGCCCCTTTGTCCCCTCATCCTCCCAACTGCCATGGCTTTATGAGGTGCCCTGGGTTTAAGGAAGGAGACCACTACTACTCCTGCTGCCCTCCTCCCCCCACCTTGCCTAGTTCACAAGATAAGAGGAAAGAGAAAAAGCAAAAAGTTAGAAAGAAACAAAAGTAAGATAAATAGCCAGACAACCTTGGCACCACCACCCAGCCCTAGTAGTTAAAAAAAGTAATAATAAAAACATCAACCCCTGACCTAAACTACTTGTGTTATCTGTAAATCCCAGACACTGTATGAAAAAAGCATTGTAAAACTTTTTGTTCTGTTAGCTGATGCATGTAGTCCCTGGCCACGTTCCCCACGCTTGCTCAATTTATCACGACGCTTTCACGTGGACCCCTTAAAGTTGTAAGCCTTTAAAAAAGCTGAGAATTTCTTTCTCAGGGAGCTCGGCTCTTAAGACGCAAGTCTGCCGACGCTCCTGGCCGAATAAAAACCTCTTCCTTCTTTAATCCGGTGTCTGAGGAGCTTTGTCTGCGGCTCGTCCTGCTACAGGTTCCGTGGCTACCGTGTCGACCAGGGCGGCCCACCCACCTCTCACTTTGGTCTGGAGTGAGCAAGAGCGACGCTGCTTTTCTCTTGCTCTTCAGCCTGGACCTGTGATGTGATTGGCGTGAGAAGGAACTGTGGATTCTGGCGGTAAGGAAAGTGGGGGCTTACTTTCCCGTGTTCCCAAAAGGCAGATGCAATCCCTGCACCCTGAAGGAGTCAAGCAGTAAAGGCGACACAGCAAGACTGTCGGGGACTCGGGCAATGAGGATTTGTCTCCTGAGGGGCCTCAGAAAAGGCGGTTTCCGCTGTGTGGAGTACAGGAATGGAAGGTTTCACCAGGGTGGAGTGGCTTCCAGAGGGTCCCCGTGGAAGAAGCGTGGCTGAGCAGGCCCAGAGGGGGACGAGGACACGTTTGGGGGCTGGAGGAGAGCGAGGACATGTCAGGGGGGCCAGACTGTCATAAGGGCAGGGACAGGGTGAGGGCCGACTCAGGGACCACAGTGTCATAAAGACAGGGACAGGGACGAAGAGGACAGACTTGGGGGACCATGGTGTCATAAAGCTGGGACGGGGANGATTAATTTCCTCACCATGTTTTATCTGTGATAATTTATTTGATGGAGTAAATCTCTAAATAATTCTTTTTGGAAATGATTAATGGTTGGTGTACTTTGAATATTCACACATTCCGAAAGAATCTGTTTTGTCTCAAACTTTGATTATCCTTTGGCCAGATGCATTTTAGATTAAAATGCTCTCAGAACCTGAAGAATTGCTCTACGTCTAAAAAACGGATGCAGTACAATTTGCAGGTATCCATATATTGTAATGAATCTCCCTCGTGTTTTCTTCTGAGAACACTGCAGGATTTTTTTCTACATCCTTGCCGCTCACATTTTCACCGGTGTGGATGTATTTCTTTTTCCAATCGTCCTTTCTGGCCCTTGGTGCACAGTGTGGACCTGAAGCCTTCAATCTTCTCAGAGTTCTTCGGTGTTTTCTTCTCTCACAGACGCTCTACCTTCCTCTTCTGAAAGCCTGACAGATGCACAGGGTCAGGCTCCAGGCTCCAGGCCGCTGAGCGATTCCTCTCTTCTCCTCTCTGAGATCTGTGGTCCTTCCTGGATTTGATCGTCCAGGTTTTACCAATGTGATTTTTGGCAACATCATTTCTGTTTGTTGGCACTTTCATTTGGGTTTTGTTTTTAATTGGGAATTGTGTTTTTAATGTACAAGATTGTCTTTCTGTGTTTCTATTTCCGTCCTTGGCACCTTGGACTTTTCTTTCCCCCTCCCCTCGCCTCCCCTCCCCTCCTTTTCTTTTCTTTTGTGATGGAGTCTCCCTCTGTTGCCCCGGCTGGAATGTAGTGGCACAATCTTGACTCACTGCAGCCTCGACCTCCCAGGTTCAAACGATTCTCATGCCTCAGCCTCCCGAGTAGCTGGGATTAGAGGCATGTGCCACCATGCCCTGCTAATCTTCATATTTTTAGTAGAGACGGGGTTTCGCCATGTTGCCCAGGCTGGTCTCGAACTCCTGACCTCAGGTGATCCGCACGCCTCGGCCTCCCACAGTGCTGGCATTACAGGGTGAGCCCTGCGCCCGGCCAAGGCACCATGGTCTTGTTTCACAGCTGTGAGTCTCTCGGGTCTCCCTGAGACGTTCTTGTGTGGCTCAAGCCCCAGGGCCCTATGGCCCCGCATCCACCTGGCGTCACATTTGGAGGACCAGGGAGGAGCCCCAAAGGCAGCGCAGAGCCACTGAATCGTGGACGTTCACGACTGCAAGGAAGAAGAATTGTGAACTAGTTCTCAGCGTCTCTCTTCCCAAAGTAGTACATGTAATACCAACTTCATTTTCTGAAGGTTTTTTCCCCAAAGAGACGACAAGGCATAACGTGGGGAGGCTTCCTAACACTCCTGTTGAGACCGCCCAGCCCCTCCAGATCCCCCACCCCATAGCAGCCATTGAGTGCCTTTCACTGCCCCTCCCTCCCTCCCCTGACACCACGTCCCTCCCTCCCCTGACACCACGTCCCTCCCTCCCCTGACACCACGTCCCTCCCTCCCCTGACACCATGTCCCTCCCTCCCCTGCCTCCCTCCCCACCTGACTGGCCAGGAGCCGCCGCAGTGTGCGTTCAGAACCTCGCAGCCACTGCCCACCTGGACAGGCCCCAGCCCCGCGTGGCTGGACGGGCTACCCTGTCCTGTGGAAGGGGAGACACACAGGACCCCGTGAAGTGAGCTCTCAGGTCCTGCTCCTCTGGGAAGCTCAGGGAGGCTTCTCGGGGAGGATCTGGCAGATTTCAGTGTTGCAGCAGTTAGTAATGGCTCACGAGCTCTTCCAGCATTGCCTCAGTTTCTCTCAGGCGCACCCCTCTGCTCCGTGTGGCGTCTTTCTGATGTGGGTTTTCCTCTGGCACCTAGGGAGTCTTGGGTGAGCCTGTGTATTCGTGAACGGGTTCTGGGACCTATCACTGTGTGGGGGCTGCCGAGGGCTCCCCAGAACTTAAATCCTCGGGGGAACTGAGGGGCGGTAGCACCAGCACCGGGTGCCTGGCCAGGTCCTCCGCCCAGGGGCCCCCACACCCTGGAGAGCCATTTTCTGTAGCCGCTAGGCTGTGGCCGGGGTCAGATTCTGCAGCATGTCTGTTCATTCCCCTGGACAGGGCCCTGTACCGGCTCCATCCCAGCCCTGCTCCCTCCTCCGGGGACGCGGCCCCAGGCAGTGCTGGTCCTCGGGGATGATGTTCCCAGTCCCTGAGGTCTCCCTGACAGTGGGCGGGGCCAGCCCTCCCTGGGGCTGACGGGGCTGGTCTCCCCTTCTGTATCCTGCAGATGGACACCCGCTCCGGGAGCCAGTGTTCCATCGCCCCACAAGCCGTGCTCAACAACGGAGATCTGGTCTTGCCGCCCCGCGTCTCCAGAGTGAACGGCTGGTCATTACCCCTGCACTACTTCCAGGTGGTGACCTGGGCTGTCTTCCTGGGCCTTTCCTCGGCCACCTTCGGGATCTTCATTCCCCTCCTGCCTCGTGTGTGGAAATATATCGCCTACGTGGTATCCTTTTCACCGTGGCACGGTCTGGGCGGGAGGGGCGCCTGGAAGACCCTGCAGTGGACCTGGCTCTGGGATCTGGTCCATGGCTGCCCGGCAGCACCAGTCACCTGCCCTGGGCCAGACTGTGTCCCCCGAGCCTGCAGGTGGGCCCAGTGGCCACTGGTGCTCTGTGTAGCCCCTGCTCAGGGTCAGGGTGGGCAGGACAGCATTGCCTGAGAGGGCTCTGGAGAGGGACTCTGTCAGGAGGGACAACAGCCTCCTGGCCTGGCACAGGACCCACCCTGCTGGCAGCCTTCTGCTAAAATCCCTGCGCAGCCTTTTGCACATGGTCAGCACCTCCCTCCTCGCCCCTGTTGCCAAGGAGGACAGCGCTGTGCCCCACAGGTCGGCAGCCTGGGTTTCCATGCCAAGCTTAGGCCACACCGTGAGGGCCTCTGGGCCGCCCCGCGGTGACGGCTGTCAACCCTGAACTGCTGGCTAGAAGGCGGTCCAGGGGCCAGGCAGGGTGACGGGAGGGCCCCGCGCTCCACCCCTTCTCTTTGGTTGCCATGGGGAGTCTGTGTTGGTCCCAGGGTGAAAGGAGGAGGGAGCCAGGATCTGAGGGCGGGAGCTGATGTCCCGGTCATGGGGAGCCCAGCTTCTCCTGGCTCCAGGGGACAAGGACCCTCTCCCCAGTGGCCCCACAGCCAGGCTCCGAGACAGAGGCCCAGGTGAGTCTGGGGTCCTTGAGAGAGTCTGGAGTCCCTGAGAGGGTCCAGAAGGGCTCTGAGTGAGTCTGGGGTCCATGAGCGAGTCTAGTGGGGGCTTCCCTGAGCGAGTCTCGGGGAGAGGGTCCCTGAGCGACCGTCTGGGGTCTAGAGGGAGCGGGTAGATTGTGCAGCTCCCTGCCTCCTCCCCGCTCCTGCTGTCTGAAGCTGTGCTTCTCCCCCAGTGCTCGCGGGTCTCTGGTATGAAAGAACCAGGCTCCCCACGGCCTTTGGGGCTGCGTCTGGCTGTGTTTACACCCGGGCGTCCCTCCTGCGGCCCTGCTCTGTCCCTCAAGGTGTAACGGGCTTTGGGGTGACTGTCCTTGGCTGGGCTGGCTGAGCCTCTGGGGGTGCAGTGCATTCTGTAGGGGATTTGCCCTGTGTCCAACAGGGATGAACAAAAAGGGCATGGGGGCAGCCATCCCGGTCCCCGCCTGGCACAGGGCTGTGTGTGTGGCGCTGGGTAAACAGGGCTGAGTGGGCAGGACTGGGTGTGCAGGGCCAAGTGTGCAGGGCTGATGGGTGGCCTTGTCTCCACTAGGCCTGGGTGAGCAGGGCTGTGTGTGCAGCATAGGGTTTGCATGGCTGGGTGTGCAGGGCTGGGTGAGCAGGGCTGGGTGAGCAGGGCCATGTGAGCAGGGCTGGGTGAGCAGGGCCATGTGAGCAGGGCTGGGTGAGCAGGGCCATGTGAGCAGGGCTGGGTGAGCAGGGCTGGGTGTGCAGGGCTCAGGTCTGCAGGCCTAGGTGTACAGGGCCATGTGTGCAGGGCTGGGTGAGCAGGGCCGAGCCTGGTTGAGCTGGGCTCCAGTGTGCAGGGCTGGGTGTGTAGGGCTGGGTGAGTAGGGCTGACTGGCGGCCTCACCTCCCCTGGGCCCTTGGGCCTCATGGGGATGCCTCGTGCCAGGCTGACCAGGCCAACAAGGCCCTGGGCCAGGTTCTTCCTTGACGTGCCAGGTGACCGGGGGGATCTTCTTCTTCCACCTCGTCGTCCACCTGATTGCCTCCTGCATCGACCCGGCCGACTTCAATGTCAGACTCATGAAGAACTACTCTCAGCCCATGCCGATCTTCGACAGATCGAAACACGCACACGTGATCCAGAACCAGTTCTGCCACCTGTGCAAGGTCACCGTGTGAGTGCCCACCCTCACCGAGGCCCCGTGCTGTCAGGGTCACCTCCAGGGGCCCAGGGGCTCAGGTCACCGCTGGCCCCACAGGGCCCCTGCCATGGCCACAGCTGATACTAATGGAGCTTCCAGGGACGGACCCTGTGGCTGCGGGTGGATAGCCCCTCATCGCGCTGTGAAGGGGACACAGTGCCAGGCCGCCCCAACTCCTCTGCAGGCAGGGCTGAGGCTGGAGGGCTGTGTCTGTCACCTGCAGGTGACCCGCTGCTCCCCTGGAACGGAACGCGGTGGCACTCAGGCATGTTTGATCCTCAGTGGATTTCGTGCACGAGGTCCCTCCCCTGTGATCCCAGGGCAAGAGAGCGCTGTCTTTCTTGGGGGTTTTGAAGGCAAGCCCCAGGGAAAGAGGGAGGGAAGGGTTCCAGTGTCTCCAGGGGCCCTGGGGGCATCCGTGATGACCTAGGGGGTTGCTACAGGGCTGCTGTCGGCTGCGAGGGAGGTCCTGTAGGCACAGGTGGGATCCAAGCCCCCAGCCTCAAGTCCTGGAACCATAGGGCAGGTGCGGCCTCCTCCAGGGCCATTGCCCAGAGTGAGGCTGGTGCAGGAAGGCTGGGGGGTGGTCTACGCTCCAGCGTCCGCACCCACCACAGACATGGGCTCCTGTCCATCCCCATGTCCTGTCCAGACAGTGGGATGAAGATGAGGGGTCTTTACTCCCCACAGGTGGGCTCAAGCCCAGGAGGACTGGGGGCAGGGTAGGGCATGGTCCGCCGCCTGGAGGGGCTGCTGCTTTGGAAACCCAGGCTGGGCATGGATGGCCTCGCCACGTCCTCCGCGCTGCACGGCCACATCCAGGCCAGGCTCCCAGGCTCAGCGCTGGCAGGAGAGCGCACTGGCGGCGTCAGGAACCAGGACACCAGGAAGGAGGGCTGAGACCACCCGCCTGGTCGTCGCTGTGTCTCCTCCAGAGGCCTCAGAGGCCGTCTGTCTCCCACTCCGTGAGGCTGAGGCAGCTGTGGAGGGTGGTCCTCAGGCCAAGGTCGCCAGTCTCCTGTGCAGGCTCCTGGAGGTGCAGCCTGGCCTGCATGTGTGTTCTGTTCATCTGGGGGCAGGTGTCAGGTGGGGGGCCATGGGGAGCTGTGTCAGAAGCAGCTGGCCACTCAGACTTCATTCTGAAGCTGGAGGATGGACCTTGGAGAGTCCTCAGGGCTCGTGGTGAGGGCACAATTCCCTGAGCAGGTGAGTGATGTGGGGCTGCCTTCCAGAGATGGATGGGAGCCACATTCACGGTAGATTGTAGAGAAAACCTGCTTGATGAGGTCAGGGAAGCACAGCCTTCCCCACATTGCCCGGCCGGCCAGCGAGCCCTGGCCATGCTGGAGACCCTGGGCCCGCCTGGGAGGTTTCGCGGCTTCCCTGCCCTCAACCTCACCATGATGCTCAGGTTAACTGTTTCCCACAGAGCTCACCCGCACCAAGTGGGCCTCTGGCAGCCACAGGGCACGCTGAAAATCTGGTTTTGATGGTATTTGTGCAAACCTGGGCAAAAGAACATATATTTTAACTTGAATATAAACAAGCACAAGTTTGTGTGCTCAAACCACGACAGGTTCTGGGGGGCGTGGAGGACTAGCCCGAGCCATGTGAAGCAGCTCAAGGCCTGGCCAGGGCCGAACACCCAAAACACTGCAGGCGACTCCATAGGGCACCCACCGCCATCTGCTCCTCACTGCAACTAGGCCTCTGTGGGCGGCTGCCCCAGTCTCCAGAAATAGTCATGAGACATCAGCTCTCACGGTGTTGGTGTTTAGGGAAAGCAGCATGGAGATTTTGGCACCTCCCCGGAAGCTCGTGGCTGAAATAGGTGCAGAGCCCATTTTATTAACGTTTATTAAGACGAGTCTTTTAGATAAACGGGTGTCTCAGGTTTTCCTTTGCTTCGATGCGCTGCTTTGCTGCCTGCAGTGCAGGCCGGGTGGACGGGGCTCTGGTCGGCCTGCTGAGGTGGGCTCTGAGCAGGGCTGCAGGGATGTGACCTGTCTCGACCCCATCAGAGGCTGTGCTGAGTGGCACTGACGGCACTCGTGTTCACCTCCTGGGCCTGGGGCTCTGAGCGCCCGCAGGAGTGTGTGGACCCACTAGCCAGCACCTCGGGGTGGCCGCCGCACTGTCATCCTCTGACTTCGGGGTCTCTGTGAATCCCCCAAGGTGTGCCCCACCCCATGTCCAGATGTGAGGAATCCCGCAGGCCACCCGGACCCTCAGACAGAGCGGCCCCTCCTGAGCTGGCCTCTGACCCCCGCCAGTGTTCCCAGGGGATCTGGAGCAACCTCTCAGGCTGCATGGTATGGGGCACCCAGGTCTGTGAGAGGCAGCTTCTCTTCTGTCACCACTGACGATGCAGCTCAGTGAGGCCTTGGTGGGCAGGGGGGTGTGGAGCGGTGCCGGTCCCCAGGTCACAGCTGCAGAGCTCTCTTGCTGACCATCAGCTAGCTGTGGAGCTGGACCCACGAGGTGCCTGCACCCATCCTGGCCTCACAGGGCCTGCGTGGTGGGCGGAGCACCGCTCCCTGCGCAGGGGCTGGGTCAGTGGCGCTGGCTGCCTTTCTGAACTGTCCTGTGGGCGCTGCGCAAAGCTGCAGGGCTGGTAACTTGTCCTGTTCCTCCTTTCCGCTTTCCAGAGGCCAAGAAGATGACCACCTTTGAGTATCTCATTAAGACCCGCAAAGAAGCGAGTTCAAAACACCAAGTGGCGAGGAAAGATCCATGCGCGCAAATAGAGGACGGATTTCACCAGGTACTGCTTGTGTCTCTGTTCCATGTCTCAGGCCTGGGACAATGTCTAAGGTCGCTCTGTGGTTGGGACCTCTCAGCGACGCTCCTTTGCTTCAGGGTGGTGCAGCCTGTGAACTCTGCTGTGAGTGTGTGTCGTGCGGGTGTGTCTGTGTGAGGCTATGTGCATGGGTGTGTCTGTGTGTCTTTGTGAACTTAAATACCAGAAATGCACCAATGACTTCCTAGTGCAAAGATAGTAATGGAACTGGGTCTCCTAAACATTTCTATAGTTCATTATACATCTTCTAACTCTTCTAAGGTTGAAATGTGCTTTTTGCATCTTTTTTTTTTTTTTAGACAGAGTCTCGCTCTGTTGCCCAGGGTGGAGTGAAGTAGTGAAATCTCGGCTCACTGCAGCCTCCACCTCCTGGGTTCAAACAATTTGCCTGCCTCAGCCTCCCAAGTAGCTGGGATCGCAGATGTGTGCCACTATGCCTGGCTAATTTTTGTATTTTTAGTAGAGACGTGATTTTGACATGCCAAGCTGGTCTCAAACTTCTGGCCTCAGGTGATCTGCCCGCGTTGCCCTCCGAATGTGCTGGGATTACAGGCATGAGCCTCTGTACCTGGCCTGAAACACGCTTTTTAACTTAAGGAAGTTAGTTCCCTTTTCAGTTAAGGGACATGAATTATTATAACTAACTCAAGAAGACACAGAAAATCTCAACAGACATAGAGCTGCTGAGAGACTGAACTACTAATTTAAAATCTCCCAGTGAAGAAAAATCCCAGGCCCTGAAATCTTCATGCATGAATTCTAGCAGAGATTTTAAGAAAAAAATATAATACCAACTACACACAGACTCTTTCAGAAAACAGAGAAGGAAGCAACACTTCCCAACTCACTCAGCAATGCCACCATCAACCTGACACCAAAGCCAGGCGTTCGTAAGCCAATACATTCAGGAGACACAGGCAAAGACCACTGATAAGACCTTGGCAAACCAAATCCAGCAGCACCGGGCAGGACCATGCACTGTGGCCAAGTGATATCACTCCAGGGGTAAGCAGTGGCTTAAGGCCTAGAAATCAATTACTACAGCTCAGCACGTTCGTTCAATAGAGAACAGTGACCATGTGATCAAGCCAGTCAATGCAGAAAAGAGTTTGTTACCAGCAAGTTCCCATTCATGATTTTTAACAAATCTCAGTGACCTAGGAATGACAGGAAAGCACCCCGTGTACCTGACATGACATTTCCTGGTGAAAGGCTGGTGACCCTCTCTCTGACGCTGGGCACAGGCGATGACGCCCCCTCCTCCTACTTCTGACGTTGCCGGAACATTCCGGCCAGCCCAACGCAGCAGGGAAAATGAAGGCACACAGAATACAAAGTAAAACTGTGCTTATTTGCAGACAACAAAATCCTAAAAGGATGTTTTAAAACCCAGTTAAGAGAATAAAATCGCTTAACAAGGATGTGGGGCATATATTAAAATACATCCTCACACATCTCTATCCACCAGCAATGAAAAATCTGGGTTATATTTTTAAAACGTCCTTTCACAATCTTATAAAAAAGAATAGATTCGACAAATCTTGTGCAGATATATACACTGAAAGCTACACACCATGACTGAGAGAAGTCGAGATACTCTATTGAGTGAAAAGGTATACAGCATTCATAGATTGGAAAAAAATACTATTGAAAGAGCAATTTTCCCCAAACCTGATCTACAGATTTACCACAATCCCTGCTGAACCCCAGCAGGCTTCTGATTTAGCAGACATGACAAAGTGGTTGTAGAATGTATATGCAAATTCAAAAGACCTAGACTACTATACAATCGAAAACAATTTTGAGAAAAAATAAAATTGGAGAACTTAGGCAATGAGACTTTAAATTTTGCTATAAAGCTGTAGCACTAAAGACAATGTGGCGCTGACAGAGAGAGAGACATAAAGCTACAGTAATAAAAACAGTGTGGCACTGATGTAGAGACAGATGTGGAGAAATGGACCAGAAGAAAGGTCCAAAGTTAAACCTTTCATTTATGGTCAATTGACTTTAAATAATTGTACTAAAATAATTAAATGGGGAGAAATTATAGTTCAACAAGTGGTACTGTAACAATTGGATATCCACATGGAAAAGAAAAAGGAATGATTTGAGTTCTTCATACCTATACAAAGATTACCCAGGACCACTTCATTCCCCACACAAAAATTAGTCCCAAATCCATCTGACACCTAAACTTAAAAGCTGAACATAGAGCACTTCTAGAAGCAAGCATAGAATGAAATCTCTGTGATCTTTAGTGAGACAAAGCTTTTCTTTGATATGACACTAAAATCACTGCCTATTAAAGAAAAAAATCATAGTTTGGACTTTACCAAATTGGAAAATATTTGCTTTTCAAAAGTCACCATTAAGAAAATTAAAATACAGGCACACATGAGAGAGATTGCAGGTTTGGTTGTAGAAAACCACAATAAAGTGAACTTCTCAGTAAAACAAGTCACGTGAACTTCTGGTTTCCCAGTGCGTATAAAAGCTATGTTTACATGACACGTGTGCAACAGCATTATGTCTAAAAACTATGTGTCTGAATTAAAAGTGCTTTATTGCTGAAAGCTGCTTACACCGACACTCAAAGTGAGCACATGGTGCAGGGAAAATGGCGCCGATAGACTTGCTTGACCAGGGTTGCCACAAACCCTCAATTTGTAAAAACAACAACAACAACAACAACAACAAAAACAGCATCTGTGAAGTGCGGTAAAGCAAAGCACAATAAAGCAAGGTGTTCGTTCCTGTGCAAGCCACAGACAAACAAAATATTTTCAGGTCTTAGACTGATGTCCGGAATATACAAAGACACAAAGAGCTTTCAAAGTGCAATTGTAAAAAACAAACAAAAACACACAAACAAACAAGAAACCCAGTTTTTCAAATGGGCGAGAGAGCGGGGCACAATGGGAAGCTCCTATAATCTCAGTGCTGTGGGAGGCCAAGCAAGAGGATTGCCTGAGGCCAGAAGTTCAAGCCCAGCCTGGGCATCTCTACAAAAATAAATAAAAATACATACATACATACATAAAATGGGCAAAAGATTTGAACAAACTCCTTACCAAGGTGGATACATAGATATATGGATGCCACATAAGCACATGGAAAAAAATGTCAACATCGTTCTACATCAGGCAGCTGCAAATTAAAACCACAACCAGATACTACCACACACCCAGGAGAATGCCTGTCATCAAAAAGACACCACTGAGGGTCAGTGAAGCTGTAGAGAAATTGCAAGTCTCCTGCGTTGCTAATGGGAGTTAAATGAGGGTGTAAAGTGCTACCACCTTGGAAGGCAGTTTGGCATTTCTTTAAAAGATAAATGTCTATGACCGGAATCCCACTCCCAGTTTCTCATCAGAGAGAAATGAAAACGTGTATACACGTAAGTGGTTCTGAGATCTGAACTCAGGACCCAAGAGAACTCCAGGTACCATTCCTCAAAACCCACTAATAATAGACTTGACTTTTGTGTAAGAATCAGCTGCATGTCGACAACTTCTTTTTTCATGTTACGAATTTCCGTTTACCCCACAGCAAGGAGACGGCGCCCTGGGCTCATCTGCACAGGGGTAAGTTGCCAGCTTCCTGCAGTTGCTTGGTCACTGAAGAATAGCTGTATTCTTTTCTTAACTCAAATGACTGGAAAATAATTCACCTGTGATGAGACATTTTGGCATCATGGGATGATGCAGTAGAAGATAAAATAGTTTTGTTTAACTTTGTTAAATTATACCAAATCATCTATCTCGATGTGCTTGTCTTACTTGCAGAAACTACATTCTTCACTCCCTTCTTCATAACTAACATCTAAACTAATGCACAAGAATAAGACCCCCTTATTTATTTCTACATCTCTGCATGAACACGTGTAGTTGTGAGTCTGAATGTATTTCTGATGATCTCTAATAGTGTTTCGTGTAAATTGTAAGCTCTGAGAGTCCAACCCGTTCCTGAGTCAAGGTGGTAAGTATATGGGAGCCCTGGGGGTGCTGTGACCCTGGAGCCCCACCCAGCAGGGCCAGGGTTGGCTTCACAAACAGGGTTTCAGGAAGCGTCTTTGAGCCAGTGTTGTGCAGTGCAGGTCGCTTTATTTTGGAGGCTAAGAGTCAAAGGGCATGTGCATTTTCCGTCTTCACAGACTCTTTCTGATGACTTCCCCAAAAGGGTGGAGCAGTTCACACTTCATTCAACCCTGTCACTCTTTTCAGGATGAGATACTAACAATATGTTTAGTTTTATTCAAAGAAAATATATAATATTTTAATATGCATTTCCTTACTACCATTAGGACTGAAGATTTCTTCATGTTTTGACCATTTTACCACTTTTCTGGTGTGAATTAACAGTTGGGTTATTTGGATTATCAAACATAGTGACTCTTTGCATATTAGGAACCCTATGGGATCTTTCACCGTGTAGAGGTTGTAAACTTTTCTGAAGCCAAATTTGTGAAAATTGCCTTTTATCTTGCCTTAAAAAGTCTTCTTTAAGGTTATACAAATATCCTTCAATACTTTTTGCTAATATAGTCCTATTTTTTGTTTGTTACCTTTACATTTTGACTTTTCAGGCCAGATGGCATTTATTTTTGTATTTGGTAACAGAGGAGCTAAGGTTATTTAATCCCAACAAAGTAACTGTTGGTTTTCACCTCTTGTATTAGATAATGTTCCTTTCCCCTCATACTGAAAGGCCCTTTCCTGGCTCGCTGTGTTTCCCTGAACGCAGACCAAGGTTTGTGTCTGGATGCTCGTCTCTGTCTCATGGGTCTGTGTCCTGGAGCTGCATGCACCATCTGTTTAAATTATGGAACCTTATTTAGCTACTGTATTTTAGTATCTGGCAGGCAAACCTCTGTCTAAAGATTTTTTTTTTCATTTTTCATTTACTTTAAATAATTCTTACACATTTGTTTTTAAATATGAGCTTTAAAATCACGCTGTCCAGTTTCAAGAAACATGAAATTCAAACTGGAGTTGCATTAGCCACTGGCCTGCCCTTGGGAGGGGCCTGCATCACAGCCCCCACGGAGAAGCAGCAAAGTGTCTGAATTTCACTTTGGACTATCATGGAACGGTGGTCCTTCAAGTAAAATAGAAAAATGCTTTCTCTGTGATGCATTTTGGACAAGATTAATAGAAACCTAAGTATAACCAGAATTGTAAACTTCCACTCGAAAACCAAAACAAAATGAAAAACAAAAAATTTTAATGATTGCCAAGTCAACGTATATACATTGTAGAAAATTTGGGAATGGCAAAGATTGCCAGGTAGAAATGAAAGTCATGTAGAGTCCGTGACTCACCCTCAGCCACTGTGGGCACCTGGCCTGGTGTCTTCCCGGTTGTCCTTTTGAATGATTTTTATGTGTACGATGTGCATGAAGTGCTGATTTATAAATTCTAGTCACCTTGTACAACTGTTTTGGAGCCTGCTTTTGAACTTCAAATATTGTGAGCATTGTTCTCTTAAAGGAAAAAAGAATGGCTTGTATGGGCATAAATCATCCCGTCTTTGGGATCTGTTACGGTCCCCATTTCTGGAATAGTGTGTTTAATTTTCAGTCCAGTCTGTGCTTTTCTGACAGACTGATGAGCTAACCTCATGCGGAAAGGGTTAAGATGTTGCAAGTAGGATAAAGACAGTGCAAGTTGACAGGTCCTCTAGATGCCATGGGTACCAAGACACCCATCGCCCACCTTCTGTTGTGGGAACTGTTTGCAGGCCACCTGGTAGTTTGGAACACTTGCCACGTGGACAGCTAACCACTCACAGCCATGGTCTTCACTGCAAGCCTGGCGTCGCCCATCACAGAGTTCCTCCGTATCGGGAAAGACATCTGCATCCTATGGCACTGTGCCAACACCAAAAAAATCCTGTCACTAAATGCCTGTGGAGAGAGAGATGTGAAGCATAGTCAGAGTTTAGGGGGAGCTTAGGGAAGGGTACACGGTGTCTGCTGCAATGGTAGCTATCCGGCTGGTTCGCAGAGAGCAGTTCTTTGAAACGGTCCATCACAGCCCGTGTTTCCTCTGCGCTGCTTCGGGTTTCAATGTGGGGTGTGCTCAAGCGGAGCAGACAGGATGCAAACGTGGACACAGCAGGGCCCCACAGGCTTCCCGTCTAACAGGTTCCCATCAGCTCGTGTCCACCAGGTGGCTGGTGTTAGCTTCCCATTTACCGCAGCAAATTACTACCAATCCAGGCATTCAGCAAGCACTCCGAGTCAGCTCCGTGGGTCCAGGCCTGGCTAGCCCAGCGGGTCTGTGCCGAGGGCCTTGCAGGGCAGGAGGCGCGGTCGGTGGCCAGAGTCCTCTCTGAGGCTCCCGCGGAAGAATCTGCCCCAAGCTCATTCAGGACCCAGTGGGAATCATGGCTCTCGGGCTCCATGTAGCCCCTTGAACTTCCTGTCAGCACTGGGCGTCGCATCCTCCCCTGCTTTCAGTCTCTGGGTTCTTCCTCCTCTTTTCTCTGTTTTTTGAGGCTCAGGTGATTACATGGGGCCTGTGTGGATAATCCAGTTCCCTCCTCCTGTCTTAGTGTCCTCTGTCTGCTGCAAGAGATGGCCACGAATGGGTAACACTGTGGACTCCAAAGTGCCACTCCGTCCATTTGCCAATGAGCCAGGCTGCACCGACTGAGGACACACGCTGGCTGAGGCTCTGGTCTAGGGCGGGGCCCGCACAGTGTGAGGGGGCCCTGCTTTGCAGTGTCCGAAGTGGGAAGGAGTCCTGGTCCTTCACACAGGAAGCTCCTTGTGTTTCCCACTGTGCAGTAACCCGGGAGCACTCAGGCAACCTCCCAGGAGCTGCTGGTCTCCTGGTCCTGAGGCACATGGTCCCCACAGCAGTGGTGCTTACAGGACACGCTGCAGCCTCCAGTGCCGCCCTGAGACCCCCACAAAACTGAGATGAGTTTCTCTCCTCCTGCCCGTCCCACCAGAGACAAGGCCAAGAATTCTCTGCTGACGTTTAAGTGCCTGTATCACCACTCCACTCCCTTACCCTCGGACAAGAGCTCGTCGGAACAGGTAAGTTACAGTCACCGGCAATGTACCCTGAGGATGGGGTCGTGTGCAGAATGTGTGGTTTGAGGTCCCCCAAGCTGAGGTTAAGGTGGTATTCAGAATGGAAGCACTCTGTGTCCAAGGGTGCTGCTCACATGGGAGTGATGGTGGGTGGAGCACGGAAGAGAGATGGAGTGAGAGGCAGGAACGCTTCCCAGCTGTGGGTGAGAGACACAGACGGGTACCAAAGCGGGAGCCCCCACACTGGAGCGCCACCGTCAGGCTGTGGTGATGGGCAGATGCCCAGGGCAGTCTCTGAAGTGGCCAGAACACACAGCGAGGGACAGTGCTGTGATAAAGGATGGAGGGAAATTGTTAGCCATGTCTATTCCCTAACAGTAGAGGGAAATTGTTAGCCAAAAGCGTGTGGTTTTGTGTGTGGTGTGTGGTCACGTGTATATGTGTGAATGGTGTGTGTGTGTTACATGGACTCTGTGTCTGTCCTTCACAGGAAAAGACCAGCACGGCTGCCAGCTTTAGGGCCACATATTTCTGTTCCTGCTCTGGGGCTGGCTTCCAGAGGTTTCTGCTGGGTCATTATTTATTTTTTAGAGATGGAATCTCACTCTGTCACCCAGGGTGGATTGCAGTGGCGGGATCAGGGCTCACTGCAGCCTCTACTTCCTGGGCTCAAGCAATCTTCCCACCTCAGCCTCCTGAGTAGCTCAAAGTCCAGGCGTGTGCCACCACACCCAGCCAATTTATTTTTTATTTTTTGTTTCTTAAGCGGTGGGGTCTCACTGTGTTGTCTAGGCTTGTTTGGAACTTCTAGTCTCAAGTGAGCCCCTGGCCTCAGCCTCCTATAGCACAGGGATTACAGGAGTTAACCCCCCACCAGGGTGCAGGGGGGTCCTTTTGAGCAGGCTTTGTGAAGCGGCCAGTTTCTGGAGGTTACAGGTGACTTCCCCTTCTCTGTGGGGGCAGGGCCTCCTCACCACACTTCCCCAGGACTTCAGGGAACAGGCTCTTGAGACTTGGAAATGAAAGGGGATCAGCCCAGCCTGGAGAAATAGCAACACTTGTGTCCAAGCCTTGCCCCTTGCCTGTACTTCCAGAGAAGATTTGGAGGCACACTCAGTGGAAACCGATCGAGCCCCCAGCCGTCCCCCACCCAGACTCAGCCACCAAAGTTCCCTCACTCCATGTGGCACACGGGCTCACGGGATTTTCTCTGCCTGCGATCGTCCGCGTGGACACCTGCTG
>NC_037673.1:476465-478007 GCF_003255815.1 Theropithecus gelada | reverse complement strand
GGATCACGAGGTCAGGAGATCGAGACTATCCTGGCTAACATGGTGAAACCCCGTCTCTACTAAAAATACAAAAAACTAGCCGGGCGAGGTGGCGGGCGCCTGTAGTCCCAGCTACTCGGGAGGCTGAGGCGGGAGAATGGCGTGAACTCGGGAGGCGGAGCTTGCAGTGAGCCGAGATCACGCCACTGCACTCCAGCCTGGGAGCACAGCGAGACTCCATCTCAAAAAAAAAAAAAAAAAAAAAAAAACTCTTTCACACAACCCACTAATGTTTCTTCTAAATTGGTTTTCTTTGATTTAGTGAATATCCAGGTTATGCTGAATTTTACTTCAAAGTATAGCCTGACTATGGTTCTGATATTAGGAAAAAACTAAGACATTTTCTCTTTTATCCGTTTCTGGCAAGAATGATAGAAAATTGATGGTGACCAGGATTGTAAATTTTCACTTTGAAAAAATATATATGTTTTATCAGTACACATTCAAAATGGAAAACAAAAATTCTTGGTGTAAAAACCTAACTCACTCACAGTCCTCCCACCCACCAATGGCTACTGCAGGCATTTTGATTGGCACCTCCTGCAGCTTCCCTTTTAACATTTTTTCTGTGTATGAGACCCATTTTCTAAATGAAATTATGATCATGTTATACACCTCTTTAGGACCTGCTTTTTAAACTCTACATCGTTCTGTCTGATGGGCATAAACCACTCCATCCTTAAATCATACTCCTCTTTGTTGGAAACCGTCTTCATTTCAATAAAGTCTTCTCCATAGGAGAATGAGCTAACCTCGTTTAATGTGAAAAGTGTTACACCAACACCACATAAGTTTACAAAGCCTCTAGATGCAACAGGCGATAACTTGCCATTAACCCTTTTTCTTGTCACAGAAAATGCTTCCATGGTCACCTAACAGTTTGGATCCAGCTGGTCCACCTTATAGACTCCCTCACAGCCTTTTACTTCAGGCTCTGCCTGCTGGGCACTGGGCACATTACAAACATCAGTTTGTAGCGATCAGGGACTTTGTTTAAATCGTGTCACACTTTGCCACAGGGGGAAAATCCATCCATTAAGTGCCTGTGCGGTGTGATGTTGCTAATCACAGGTCTATTTTAGTGGGAAATGTGTAGGAATTTATAGTGTCTCTAGTGGTGGATATTAGACAGACTAATGGGGATATTCTGGTCTGCGTGTTTGCTGTGGGATGTTGAAGGGAATGGGTGGATTCAGGCTGACCAGCTGGAATGAAAGTGGGAATAGGGAGCAGGATTGCCCTTGTGAAGACCCTAATCCCCAGCGCCTCATTCAGTGGCTTGTATTAATTTTCCTTTGGAGGCTGGAGCCGTTCCTTTGTATTATCCCACTAGCAAGCATCCAGGGTGCTTTTGTTATGCCCAGACCGTTTATTCCCCGAAGAAGACCACCAGAGTCCAGAGTCAAAGCTAAGCAGCAAGGATCTTTATTACAGGTTCGAACCTGGAACTCTCCCTCGCTTGCGAAACGAGACGGGCAGGAGAGCTCCCCCACTGAGCTCCGA